>NW_027502497.1:0-43465 GCF_021521415.1 Bidens hawaiensis | reverse complement strand
CTAGATAAATTAATTTAATTTAATTATGCATTTAATATATTAGCAATAATATTGTATTAACTTTTAAGATTTTAACTTGTAAGTATCGAATTTGACTTAATAACTGTTCAAAAGTCAAAGCAATACTGACGACTAAAAATGTTTATCTTTTAAAATAAAGTTTATCTGTTTTAATTAAAATCTAGATTTGTTTTGCTTGGAATTTTTTCTATGGGGATTTAACTTTTTGAAATTTTTTCTACTCAATTATTTTTCAATAATTCTTGGATTTCAACTTTACTTTTCAAAAGGAATGATTTTTTATTTTCGTCAATAGCTTATTGTTATCATATTCTTGGTTTGCTAATTGCTTAAAAGAATGGTGAACCAATATTTTTTCAATTGATATTTTAAATTTTTCATGGCCAATCACCACTTTTTAATAAAGAATTATTTCCAATTTCAAATCAATTGATATTTTGATTTGTTTAGTCTTACTTAAATTTAGGGGTGTGCAAGATAAGGGGTCAGACCTTTGAAACCCTTTTACCTGACTCGTAAAACCCTTAATTAGACCCGAATATATAATAAGGCTCAGGTAAAGGGTCTTTAAATTTCTCCTTAAAGGGTAAAAGAGTTTCAAGGGTCCGACCCTTTTTCAGTACCCGTTTACTAGTTTTCTAGATATACATCAGATTCGTGATTAATCTGAAATGTATGAGAGGTTTGTATTTTATATATGATTCATCATAAATTTTCCAACTACTAAAAAAAACAAAAATAAAAGGCAATACTACAGATTGGAAACATATAATATATACATGAAAATCACTGAATTGTTCTCTGCGTGAAATTTGTGAATGTGAATATTATTTGTATCGGTTCAAATGGTTGATAAACTTTCAAAGTTAGAGTTTACTGTATTATTAAATGAATGTATAATTGTTCTAGGATTTATATATTAAAGTCATATATGATATATATGCAACTAGTAAATGCAGAAGATGAGCTGCGATTACTGCTTCAAAGGGTAAAGGGTTGGACCCATGAAACCCTTATTTATACCTGACCCTTTTATTGTTTAGAGGGTAGGGTCTCGGGTCCACATTTCTTCCTAAAAGGAAATGGTCCGGGTAAGGTATTAGGTAAAAAGGGTAGGGTCTTACCCTTTGAACACTCCTACTCAAATTTGTTTGTTTAATTCATTCAATAGCATCAAGAATCCGACTCCATTACTGTTGGTGCGTCCGTTGACACATTTAGTGTAAAGGTATGTCACTTTTCATTTTAGCTTATTTTCCTTTATTACACAACAACAATAAATTATTAAATAACATTTGCTATTTACCGCTTCCTTTTTAAAATAGTAGTTGACACATTTGTTACTAGAGGTGCGCAAAACCGGTTTTCGGTTTAAAACCCGAGCAGTTCATTGAACGTCCGGTTCTTTACACTTTAAAGGCCTATATTTTATAAAGAAGTTTTGACAGATTGTATATATCATCATCTTTTTTTGTAACCTTAAGAAACTGTCAACCAAAGCATTACCAAGAATCTTTTACTTACCATATGCTACCAATAGATTTGGGTCTTCACGTACGTCAACCAACACTTACGTCAATTGATATTATCCAATCAGTGTTGGTATCTATGTATTGATACTGCCATTACGTCCGGAACTAGTTACCATATATTGATTTCCAATTGATATTTCTTATTTTCCTTTACAATAAATTGATTTCAAAATTTCAACCGGGCATTAAATGGAATGGTTAATGAGCTATAAATGTATATGATATGTGAGCTATAAATTAGTTTTGAAGCCGACGTATATAGACAGAACGGGTTTTAAACCTGTTTTTGACTAATCGGTTCCAAAAATATCTTTCTTATTGTAACATAAGCAATTGTTAATATCATTATTATAATTACAATCATATTTTCCTTTACAATAAATTGATTTTTCAATGGGCCATTACATGGAATGGTTAATGAACTATAAATGGATATGATACGTGAGCTATAAATTAGTTTTAAGCTACAAACGGGGTTTTAAACCGGATGAAACCTGTTTTTTGTCTAACCGGTTCCAAAATATCGGCTTCAAATCGGTTTTAGCTAAAAAAAAAAACTCCAAACCGGTCCTAACCCAGTGGTTTATAACTACAAACCGGGTTTTGTAATATCGGATTCAAACCGGTGTTACTGTTATGCTCCTTAGAAATCTTAACCATAAAGAAGGCTTATGTAACGGTACTTGACTACAAATTATCTTTAGGTACTCGTGTAGTTGAAGCAAAAATTATTTCTGGAACTAACATTGGACATAGAGTTTTGATCCACAGATCATCACTGACTCTAACAGACAACAGAATAGCATATAAGTTTCGAAGACGACAGTTTCCCCTTGCAGTATGTTTTGCGATGTCCATAAACAAAAGCCAAGGTCAATCATTAACTAGAGTTGGTTTGTATTTGAAAGAACCCGTGTTCTCACATGAACAGCTATATGTCGCCTTGTCAAGAGTTATAGGCAGGTGTGGGCTAAAGATTATGATTCTTGATAAACAAGGTAATCTGACCAAGACAACCACAAATGCATTGTACAAGGAAATTTTTTCTTATTTGTAAAATAGTTGCGTAATGTTTGTTTTGTAATTCCTGTAATTTTAATGTAATTTATAATTGTATTAATAATATATGATAATTGTGTTATGTGTTGTTGATTGTATTTTGCTTAATGTTTAAATAATAATTTGTATTAATTTCCCGTGTAATAACAGGTCTCAAACTAGTATAGTAATATAATAAACAAATACACATGTGAATTTATAACTAATTGTTAACATGAGGTGTATATATAATGCACCAATCATGTGTGACTACTAAACGATTAATAGTTACATTTTGTTGGGTCAATGACTCATTTCCGGTTAACCTTTAAAGTCTCAATATGAACCATTAACATGAACTAATTAAATTAAGAGCATGCTTGGGATTACGTTTAAAAATGCTTATTGACTTATTAGTTTTTTCAAAAAGCTATTTTGAAAAGTCAGGATTCAAGTCTTTTAAAAAATTGTTTTTTTAACCCTTTCAAAAAGCTAAAATAAGAGAGATTTTTGTGATTGCCAAACATATTTTAATTTATTGGCTTTTTAAAAACACAAATAAGTCAATAAACATTTTTCAAACTTAATCCCAAACATGCTCTAAGAGTATTATTAAATAAAAACTAATCCAGAACTATTAAAAGTATAAAAAAAGTATTTATAGGAATTTATGTTTAAATTAGAATTGATATCTAATTAAGAAATTACATGTTTTAATCTTTTTATGCGTTTATGTGGTAAATTATTATGATAATCTGAAGTTATAAAAAGCCAATAAATTAAAATATGTTTGGCAATCACAAAAATCTCTCTTATTTTAGCTTTTTGAAAACACAAATAAGCCAATAAACATTTTTCAAACTTAATCCCAAACATGCTCTAAGAGTATTATTAAATAAAAACTAATCTAGAACTATTAAAAGTATAAAAAAAGTATTTATAGAATTTATGTTTAAATTAGAATGATATCTAATTAAGAAATTACATGTTTTAATCTTTTTATACGTTTATGTGGTAAATTATTATGGTTATCTGAAGTTATAAATTTTTTTATAGATTTACATACAACTCGTATAAGCCTTGAGTACAAATCGCATACTGATGTATAATTCGTATGTACTTCCATGCTAATCGTGTGCATAGTTAACGTCACAATCGGAAATGTCAAGTATATGAGTTATATAGAAAGTTGATACAAGCCGAATGGTTGTCAAGTGGTGGTGGCTGCATATAGCAGATGACGTCTCAAATGACTTCAAATGTGAGATTTGTAATCCGCTTGTTGATGTTGTGCAAAGAGTACGCATAGCATGGGTCGACGGGGTAACACGCACGTTCCCTTCCACATATAGCCAAGAACACTGCATTTGGTATATGTTCGAGACTAATTTTTTTTTCAAAATAGTAAACTTTAGAAGGTTAAAATGGTTTCTAGGAGAGAGAAATTGTGGTAATGATTTCTAGGAGATCCGTCATTTGAAATGCCGGATCTCAGATATAGGACCTGCCAGTTTATGTCGGGTGCGTTGGACAAGTAGCTGTTGCTCTACCATTTGAAATGACGGATGTTACTTCTCCTAATCCGTCACTTTGACTGGCGATTCACGATACACAAAGTAGCCTACCAATATATGTCAAAATGTCTTTTTCACAGACATCTGTTATTTGAAATGGAAGTGCCGTCTGGACATCCGCTATTTTAAATGGCTAAGTGTGAACAGACCTCTTATTTTCCAACTCTTAATGTTTCATTTTTCATTTTATATTTATTGTATTAATATGTATTTTCGTTTATTTTATTTAAAAAAAACATTATTTTATAAAATAATATAATTAAGTATTTTATCAAAAAGGGCTAATATGTTTTTACTTTTATTTATTTTATTTTTATTAATTTATTAACAATTAAGCAGTGTTATTAAAAACATTAATAATTAGTATTATTATTTAACATTATTACTTTTATTTAATAAATATAATATTAGTTGAGTTTAGCCATATTTTTCGATAGGATTTTTGTTTAATAAAATTGAGATCTGCAATTTGAAATGACGTAACTCAATTTTATAAGTTATTATTGGTCGTTTTAAAAAATAAAAAAGAGTTTTCAAAAAATCTTTTAAAAATTAAAATATAAGATCAAAAAATAACTGAATTTATTATAAAAAATAAAAAATGAAATAAAACCTGAGTTATCAAATCTGATAGTATGGGTACTGTTCATACTTATCATTTGAAATGACGGATGTCCAAATGACACATGCCATTTCAAATGATAGAACTCAATTTTTATAAATAAGAATCATTCCCAAAAAAACGATGGGTGAACTAAATTTTTATATTTATTTATAAAAATAATATGAATGTACTATTTAATATTAATTAATAATAACTAGTGTTTAGACCCGTCGCGTAGCAGCGGGAGTAGTTAAGATGTGTAATGCATTTTATAAATAAGAATCATTCCCAAAAAACGATGGGTGAAACTAAATTTTTATATTTATTTATAAAAATAATATGAATGTACTATTTAATATTAATTAATAATAACTAGTGTTTAGACCCGTCGCGTAGCAGCGGGAGTAGTTAAGATGTGTAATGCTCGGTTTCAACTGCTTTTACATTACTATAAAGCTCGCAAAAAGGGGTGCCTGTCGCCTAACCAAAAGTCTTTTACAACTTTATTTTCTTTTCACCTTCACTTGTTTTTGTTAGTGTGCTTCTTTGTTATTAAAATAGATTATGGACCTCTTCACTTGAAAATCATCTGCCGTTTTGCAGTTGTGTCATCATCATCTGTACATTTATTAAGTGATATTTATGGTTAGATGTCACACCCCGTTAAGCGAATTGCGGAAGCGTAAAACGGAAATGCAACAGATACAACTGGTATCAAATACATTGTTCATAAAGAAACATTACTAACTAATTTACTATATATTATATCGTTCTAACATCTTTTACAAACTAGGTGATACAATCAAACCGATTCTTCAATTACTTTACTTCTAACTCAAATGCCCACGACATCAATCATCAGTCAGACACGTAACGCACAGGAAATTACTTCTCATATCTGATTACCTGAAAAACATGTTAAAACAGGTCAACTACGAATGGTTGGTGAGTTTCATAAGTTTAACGAAATCAGTTCTGCGTACCACGCAGTCATAGTTTGTATGTACGCGCGTATGTAAAAATATGTATTTACGTTTGTATAAATATGTACAGCCATATCTTTTTGTGTGTATATGCACACATGTAAGTTTATAATATGTATTCGAAATTTCGGTAAAATCGTGATTGTTTGTTCGTACTACCTGTTTCCAATTTCCGTGTTTAACCAACCACTGTGGACCCCCCTTCCTCCCACAACAGTTCCACATAAACTCAAACATTATATAGTGTACACGCAAATAATTATATATTCTACACATAGTATTTCCTACGGCTAATCACATAGCATGTATATAGACACATATACACATATAGTATTTATAACGTATCACCAAATACTGTGGCTCCCCATCCGCCCACAATACGCATAATCACATTATTTTCTTAACATTTATGTCATAATCAAGTTAGTTCGTTTAATAAGTTGCAGCAGAACTTGGCTCATAGGCCATACTCAACTTTAGTTTATAAGTTGCAGCAGAACTTGGCTCATAGGCCATACTCAACTTTAGTTTTAAGTTGCAGCAGAACTTGGCTCATAGGCCATACTCAACTTTAGTTTAGTACTATTGTGCCCCCCCCATTCCGCCCACAATAGCCCCATTGTCATTACAGACCACGTTATTTCCTCAACCTGTTGTGTTTAGCATTATATAGCGTATTTGTATAAACAGGTTGTCACGTATGATTTCATTATGTTTTGGCATTCGTAGTGTTTCCATTTAATATATCAATCACGATAATAATCACCTTTCCTCAGCACGTAGTTTATCATTATGTTTGTAGGAATTTTTCATATATGAAGGTTCAGGTATTTTTCGTTCTGTACCGTTTTCAGATAGATTATGCATATGAACATGCTTTTCACCCCAAAAGTTTGTAAACAGTTTGAAAAGAGGGGTCATGAAAACTCACAGTTTTGTAGGCACTCAGTGCGAGGTCAGCTCGGGGTTCGTTTCCCTTGCTATCACTTAGTCCCTATAGTCCATATTATAATAATATTAATATTTTAATATTATTATAATTTCAGTACTAAACTGGGCTGTATAACTAATCTGGGTAAAGCTGGAACGCCCAGAAAGTGGCAATAGGCTAAGGTTGTGATGTTGTTAAATGTCTAATACTTAAAACCGAACTTGGCTCAGATTCCCGTTTTCCCAGCTGGGCCAAGTTGTTCGTTTACGCGTTCAGAAAACAGTTATGGGAAAATAAGCTTGGGTAAATGTATTGGTTAATAAAATGATTAAGTTATAAAGAAGGATCACATACTGGGGTCCCGGATTAGCCATGGGGCCGTTTGATTTGAGAAGAAACGCGCACAATCCACACGGATTGTCCAGGTTTCCCATAGAAAAGTTCGTTTTTACTTAATTAATCCGAAATTATGATTTTTGATCACTCTTGGTGTTTTGATATTCCCGCAGGTTCGCTAGTTGCGAACTTGCCGGTTTTTATAAAAACTGAATTTGTTTAATCTTTAAATTAACATAATTAATTAAACGTTAATAATTAAATTATGAAAATTTAACCACTTATCAATTAAAATATGTAGATTTTTATGAAAATATTTTTGGAATTATTTACTGATTTATTAATTTATAAAAATTCATTTTGTCAGCTATATTTCGTCTGAAAATTGTCCGTTTACCCCAAACAATTTCCAAATATTCCAAAAAAATTCCTGAATGCTTAAATCATGTCCCAAATCAACCTGTATCAATTCCAGAATGTAAAAAGCTCGTGCGATATTCTTTTCGACCCAAATTCGGCTATAAAAATTCACACGAACGCATATACACAAAACACCTTTAGACTTCTCCAAATGATCCCAAAATTCAAATGTTATCAAAATACATCAAATCTGAGTTCCCATAAAAATTTCATAATTTTTGAAGTATTTTAGCTATTTTTCCCAAATAAATGTCCCAATTCGGTAATAAATTCACCAAATATTCTCGGATAGTCGAAAAATTACCAAATTTAAACAGGGACTTATTGACATGGTCCCTGATGTCCCTGCAAAATTTCAAGGCCTAATAATATGCACATCACAACCTTAACCTAAACAGCCTGTAAGCGAGTGTTTCGGCATTACCTTAGCGGTTTTGGTTCGTTTCCGCCTTTCTAATCAACTTTTCAAGCTCTTGTGCTCCTACGTAGGCTAGGTACAGGTCCTATATCACAAACCAAGCAGGTTTCATCAATAAAACAGCCCTTTAACTTAGGGTTTCGGCTAGTGCACAAAAACGAACTTTTGAACCGTAGAAACGCCGTTTCAACCCTTTAATCCGTGTTTATGGCCAAAAAAACTATCAAACCAGGTTCCTCACCATGTGTGTGTTCAAAACATGTTTATGGACCATTTTTAGGGTTTTTACATGGTTAGGAATGATTTTTGGCAATCAAGACATGTTTATATGTTGTTAAACGAGTTTAAACGAGTTAAACTTAGCTAAAAAAAATGAAGCTTTTTACCTTGTTCTTGCAGGGTTTTGAGAGGACCAGGTTGTTCTACAGATTTCTCCACAAGAAAATGGCTTCAAAACTATCTTGGACTTGTTTAAATATGAAAAGGGTTTAAAGGGGGAAAAGTCTTGGCGGGCTGGGCTTGTTGGGCCCCCTTTTGGGCCCATTTGGCCCACTTTTCTCGATTTACGTGCCCGAACGTGAAATGCCGAGTCTAAATTTATTTTGGGTTTGGTTTTTGGCACGAAAAATATAACAGGTACGACAAACAGTGCGAAAACGAGTGTTTTTCGGCTATTTTTGTGTAAATTTATAAAAACATACCATACGTTTGTAAAAATCAAAAATATTTTCACGGATCGCTTAAAACATTTCAAATAAGTGTTGGTAAGTCATTTTCAGCTTAACGGATGATACAATACTTGATTTGTAACTATCTTTCGCGTTTAAGTCCATAGCGGGTAGTTAAACGAGCATGTTTTCGTTTAACTAGTTTGCTATCATACTAAGGCCTTAATATCAGTATGTTGGCTTATAATAGACATATATCTCGTATAGATTACACCTCGGGATATCTGGGTCATAACCAGACCTGTTCGGTTAATCGTTTGTTCGTTACGCAATAAGCGGTTAATCGCTTATTCGCTATATGAATACTAAGGTGTACTCGGTTTTGCCACGGATGTCACATTAGAGATGGCTATCATAGAAGTATAGAACATTAAAAATGTACGTGTTTTATAGAAGAAAAAGGGGCAATACCTGGTGTCATTTATTACTTGGGTGTTCGAAATGTCATCCATATAAAGTATGAGACTCCTCACTCCTCCAAGAACAGCTCTTTTTCCTTCTATAGATGAGAAATAATCTCTACTGCCAATTCACAAAATTAAAATTTGACTCAACTAACATATAAAAAATACACTTGACTTCTAGTGCTACTGCTGCCAATTTGTGTATAAAATTCATGACATATAAGGACAAAATGACAATGAGCGTATGTTTTTATAAAAAGTAAACCACAAAAGGCATTTTACCTAACCAAAGGCACACTACTTTAGTTCTTAACCTCTCTCTCACAACCTTTTATTACCTACTCATGAAATCAGACTTTGCCTATTAAATGAGTGAACAAATATATTTATCAATATAAACCAAGGCTAAACATAACGTTTAATTTGTATAATAATTGAAATATCAAATGGGGATGAAATAAATTAGATAGCCCTGCTTTATAAGGTTTCCTGTAGAGAGTAAATAAAATCCTATGAGCTCTAAAACTTGCAGACCAGGAGTCAAAACACTAACCCTATATCTGTGTTGCGCCAGGCGTGACTCCATTGCCATTTCATAAGAACATTTAAAATGTCTCCTCTTTGACTTCTTCATTGACTCCTCATTCACCACACCGCATCTGGCTCATCTGCATCCCATCATCTTCATCGCCATCCTCTGTGTGACTGCCATCTTGAGCTTCAGGTTCAGTTTTATCACTCCTATGAAGCTCGGTGAAAGGAAAACTGCATTATTTCCAATCATGGAGTTTTGTTCCAACAATTAACTGGAAATGATCAATGGTAATTCTATTATGTACATGTTTAATTATGGTGAAATTTGAAATTATTTTACCACAAACATGTAAATTAGATGTTGCACATTTAAAATACTATTTTGCACACCTTACTACTGAAAGCCATAACATTAACTAAAAGAATTAGAATGTCAAATGTCAGGTGGTCCATGTCATCTAGTTCATCGCCTGGTGAACACTTGGATTAACAAAAAAAGGTTTTCTGTTAACATATTTTTTAATACACATGTATATAATAATAATAAAATGCTCACCAAGATATCATTGTTTTCTTGAATGACAATTGCTTCCGAAGCTTTCACAAAGTGAACCAACTATAAACAACAATGGTTTATCCATCAAACATAGTTACACAATTGCTTAAGATGACAGAGAACCATAACTATATACAAAAGGAATAAAATAAGATATCAAGTCAAGTTAAATAGAGAGAATTACCAACGATTCCAACATTGGTCTTCACCAGACGCTACAAAAGATATTACATAAAATAGGATATCAAGTAACAATTTGTCTAAAACTAAAACCCTTATCAACAAATATATAAACAAATTGGGGACCTTGACGATGCTGTAAATGAAGAATGGAGACTCCATGGATTGATGGTCAATGAAACCACTACCTGGAACCCACCGGCAACAACAGGCAAACAGTTCCTCCCTCTACACTACTTCGAGGCATGACGAACATTTAGATAGGTACCGGGATCTCTATTGTGGCGATTGAAAATTCACTGACTTATGATGAGAGAGAGAACCTCCATATGAGGTTAGATTGTTAGTGTTCTCTTGAATGTAGTGGAGAGTGATTAACCTCCATTTCAAATAGCTGATCTCTTTGAAACTATTACCACCTTTCTCTTTCCTAGAAAACATTTCAAACTTCTAAATTTTCCTATTTTGAAAAAAAAATCTTTTGGGACCCAAAAGCATTTATAATTTAATTTTAATTTTATATATTGAATGTGATAATTAAAATGTAATATTTATTTAGTTAAAATGTAGCTTAATTCAAAATATTCTTTATATTATACGATATATAAAGAGAAACCTATAGCTAAAGTGATTTTATGGTAGGTCCAATCAATGGCTGCCATGTGGCAGACACTAAGTTTCTTTTTTCTTTTAATATTTCGAAATCCGTTTCACTATTTTTTTCTTTTAAAGTATCAAAAAAGTAAAATGGTGTGGTGATGGTGTTGGATAGTTTTAACCTCCATGTCATGGGTTCAAACCTTACTTAAGCTGTTTTTTCTTGACTTTTTGTGTCTTTTTTTTAAATAGATTTCGTATAAAATCAAACAAAATAAAGTGGTGTGATGTCTCGTTAATATTAAAAGAAACATGTTGTCATGTTAAATATTACTTTCTTTACTTTCTCTTTCCTAGAAACCATTTCAAACTTCTAAATTTTCCTATTTTGAAAAAAAAAATCTTTTGGTACCCAAAAGCATTTATAATTTAATTTTAATTTTATATTTTGAATGTGATAATTAAAATGTAATATTTATTAGTTAAAATGTAGCTTAATTCAAAATATTCTTAATATTATACTATATATAAAGATAAACCTATAGCTAAAGTGATTTTATGGTAGGTCTAATCAGTGGCTGCCATGTGGCAGACACTAAGTTTCTTTTTTCTTTTAATATTTCGAAATCCGTTTCACTATTTTTTTCTTTTAAAGTATGAAAAAAGTAAAATGGTGTGGTGATAGTGTTGGATAGTTTTAACCTCCATGTCATGGGTTCAAACCTTACTTAAGCTGTTTTTTCTTGACTTTTTGTGTCTTTTTTTTAAATAGATTTTGTATAAAATCAAACAAAATAAAGTGGTGTGATGTCTTGTTAATATTAAAAGAAACATGTTGTCATGTTAAATATTACTTTCTTTACTTTCTCTTTCCTATAAACCATTTCAAACTTCTAAATTTTCCTATTTTGAAAAAAAAATCTTTTGGGACCCAAAAGCATTTATAATTTAATTTTAATTTTATATTTTGAATGTGATAATTAAAATGTAATATTTATTTAGTTAAAATGTAGCTTAATTCAAAATATTCTTTATATTATACGATATATAAAGAGAAACCTATAGCTAAAGTGATTTTATGGTAGGTCCAATCAATGGCTGCCATGTGGCAGACACTAAGTTTCTTTTTTCTTTTAATATTTCGAAATCCGTTTCACTATTTTTTTCTTTTAAAGTATCAAAAAAGTAAAATGGTGTGGTGATGGTGTTGGATATTTTTAACCTCCATGTCATGGGTTCAAACCTTACTTAAGCTGTTTTTTCTTGACTTTTTGTGTCTTTTTTTTAAATAGATTTCGTATAAAATCAAACAAAATAAAGTGGTTTGATGTCTCGTTAATATTAAAAGAAACATGTTGTCATGTTAAATATTACTTTCTTTACTTTCTATTTCCTAGAAACCATTTCAAACTTCTAAATTTTCCTATTTTGAAAAAAAAAATCTTTTGGGACCCAAAAGCATTTATAATTTAATTTTAATTTTATATTTTGAATGTGATAATTAAAATGTAATATTTATTTAGTTAAAATGTAGCTTAATTCAAAATATTCTTAATATTATACTATATATAAAGAGAAACCTATGGCTAAAGTGATTTTATGGTAGGTCCAATCAGTGGCTGCCATGTGACAGACACAAGTTTCTTTTTTCTTTTAATATTTTGAAATCTATTTGACTATTTTTTCAAGTAAAATGGTGTGGTGATGGTGCTGGATAGTTTTAACCTCCATGTCATGGGTTCAAACCTTACTTAAACCGTTTTTTCTTGACTTTTTGTGTCTTTTTTTAAAATAGATTTCATATAAAATCAAACAAAATAAAGTGGTGTGATGTCTCGTTAATATTAAAAGAAACATGTTGTCATATTAAATACTTTTCTCTTTCCTAGAAACAATTTCAAACTTCTAAATTTTCCTATTTTGAAAAATAAATCGTTTGGGACCCAAAAGCATTTATAATTTAATTTTAATTTTATATTTTGAAGGTGATGATTAAAATGTAATATTTATTTAGTTAAAATGTAGCTTAATTCAAAATATTCTTTATATTATACGATATATAAAGAGAAACCTATAGCTAAAGTGATTTTATGGTAGGTCCAATCAATGGCTGCCATGTGGCAGACACTAAGTTTCTTTTTTCTTTTAATATTTCGAAATCCGTTTCACTATTTTTTTCTTTTAAAGTATCAAAAAAGTAAAATGGTGTGGTGATTGTGTTGGATAGTTTTAACCTCCATGTCATTGGTTCAAATCTTACTTAAGCTGTTTTTTCTTGACTTTTTGTGTCTTTTTTTAAATAGATTTTGTATAAAATCAAACAAAATAAAGTGGTGTGATGTCTCGTTAATATTAAAAGAAACATGTTGTCATATTAAATATTACTTTCTTTACTTTCTCTTTCCCAGAAACCATTTCAAATTTCTAAATTTTCCTATTTTGAAAAAAAAAATCGTTTGGGACCCAAAAGCATTTATAATTTAATTTTAATTTTATATTTTGAATGTGATAATTAAAATGTAATATTTATTTAGTTAAAATGTAGCTTAATTCAAAATATTCTTAATATTATACTATATATAAAGAGAAACTTATAGCTAAAGTGATTTTATGGTAGGTCCAATCAATGGCTGCCATGTGGCAGACACTAAGTTTCTTTTTTCTTTTAATATTTCGAAATCTGTTTCACTATTTTTTTCTTTTAAAGTATCAAAAAAGTAAAATGGTGTGGTGATGGTGTTGGGATAGTTTTAACTTCCATGTCATGGGTTCAAACCTTACTTAAGCTGTTTTTTCTTTACTTTTTGTGTCTTTTTTTTAAATAGATTTCATATAAAATCAAACAAAATAAAGTGGTGTGATGTTTCGTTAATATTAAAAGAAACATGTTGTCATATTAAATATTACTTTCTTTACTTTCTCTTTCCTAGAAACCATTTCCATCTTCTAAATTTTCCTATTTTGAAAAAAATATCGTTTGGGACCCAAAAGCATTTATAATTTAATTTTAATTTTATATATTTGAATGTGATAATTAAAATGTAATATTTATTTAGTTAAAATGTAGCTTAATTCAAAATATTCTTAATATTATACTATATATAAAGAGAAACCTATAGCTAAAGTGATTTTATGGTAGGCCCAATCAGTGGCTGCCATGTGGCAAATACTAAGTTTCTTTTTTCTTTTAATATTTCGAAATCTGTTTCACTATTTATTCCAATTAATATCCACCTTGTCGGTGATTTAATTTACTCTTGAGGAAAGAAGAAGAGCCGATGAATGGTGATCAAACCGCATGTTCTTTAAGTTTTATTTATTTATTAAGAAATGACATGGAAAATTCTATAAAAATATAGATATCTCTAAAAATTATTTATAAAAATGCTCTAAAAGAAAAAAAGAAAAAAATGTTCTTTAGAACAATTAGGAACATTTAAAAAAAATTAAATAAAGCTGTTTACAAAGATATTTTCGGAAACTTAATGTGATACAGTTTAAAACTGGTATTTATTTGTAACCTTAGTTTTCAATTAATATTACAAAATCTTTACTAATATGTGTTTTTTATTTTTTTCAGGTCTAATGGTTAATTTATGTTATATTATTTCTTATTTATTGCATTGCTTATTTATAAAGTATTTTCTTTTTATGTTATAAATATAGTTTAACATCTTTTGTAACATCTGAGGGTAAAAATCTTATGTTAAATATTTGTGTTGACTGAATACGTAGTTTATGTTTTATATTGTTTGTTGATATGTTTTCCATCCGTGTGTAACACGGGTTATTATCTTAGTAAAACACTGTTTAAGGATAAAAGTATTATTAATATTATGTGTAAGTCTAACTAATGATATAATATAGGGATTTTAGATATTAATAATCTAAACTTTGATTTACTAGATTTCTAATTAGATACGACGCTAGTTAAATTGTTCGAACACATTAAAAGTTGAAAATTTTTAATTAAAATAAAATTTAATTCTAATTATTCTAAACTAAAATAATTAATCTGAGTTGTTACCATGACCATCTTCTCATGGTTATATACGCCATGGATTATGAGGCACATACTCGTCTTAAAATTAAAGGTAATGCAACAGATATAACTGATATTAAATACATTATTTATAAAGAAACATTGCTAACTAATTTACAATAGATTACATTGTTCTAACTTTTTTTTTACAAACTAGGTGTCACAATCAAAATTAGTCTGTCTGCTACTTCACTTTTAACTTGAATGCTTGTACCAGATTACATAACATCGATCACAACTCAAACAGATAACACGCAAGCACTTTACCTGAAAAGCACGTTAAAATAGGTCAACTACAAATAGTTGGTGAGTTTCATAAGTTTTAACGAAATCAGTTCTGCATACCACACAGTCATAGCTTGTAGGTACGTGAGTATGTAAGAAAATGTAATTACGTTTATATATGTATATCTGTATCTTTGTATGCACATATATATGTGTATAAGTTTATAATAAATTTTGAAATTACGATAAAATTGTGACTGTTCGTTCGTAATACGTGCATTCGTTTTTCACGTAATATCAACCATTGTGGCCCCCCTTCCGCCCACAACGGTTCCCCGTAAATTCAACCACTATGGCCCCCTTCCACCCACAATAGTTCCACGTAAACTTAAACATTACAGAGTATATACATAAATAATTAGTATTTTCTACACACAGAATTTCCTACATCTGTTCACATAATGTGTATACACAGATATTTATATGTATGTGTGTGTGTGTGTGTATATATATATATATTTATATATATATACACAAATGTAGTATTTATCATGTATTACAATTCACCGTGGCCTCCTTTCCGCCCACAACATTTATAATCACAATATTTTCTTGACGCTTGTTTCATAATCAAGTTAGTTCGTTTAATAAGTTGCAGCAGAACTTGGCTCATAGGTCATACTCAACTTTGGTTATAACTTGGCTCATAGGCCATACTTAACTTTGGTTTATAAGTTGCAGCAGAACTTGGCTCATAGGCCATACTCAACTTTAGTTTATAAGTTGCAGCAGAACTTGGCTCATAGGCCATACTCAACTTTGGTTTATTACTATTGTGGCTCCCCTTCCGCCCACTATAGTCCCATGGTCATCACAGACCACGTTATCCCCATGGCCATTATAGACCACGTTATTTCCCCAACCTGTTGTGTTTAGCATTATATAGCGTATTTGATAAACAGGTTGTTACGTGTGATTTCATTATGTTTTGGCATTCGTAGTATTCCCATTTAATATATCAATCACGATAATAATCACCTTTCGTCAGCACGTAGTTTATCATTATGTTTGTAGGGACTTTTCATATATGAGGGTTCAGGTATTTTACGTTCTGAACCGGTTTCAGATAGATAATGCATATAAACATGCTTTTCACCCCAAAAGTTCGTAAAACAGTTTAAAGGGTGGGGTCATGACACTCATCAACTATTTGTAGTTGACCTATTTTAACGTGCTTTTTAGGTATTCAGAAACGTGGTAAAGTGCTCATGTGATATCTGTTTGAGTTGTGATCACGATGCGATGTAATCTGGTACAAGCATTCAAGTTAAAAGTGAAGTAGCAGACAGACTAGTTTTGATTGTGACACCTAGTTTGTAAAAAAAAGTTAGAACAATGTAATCTATTGTAAATTAGTTAGTAATATTTCTTTATAAACAATGTATTTGATACCAGTTGTATCTGTTGCATTACCGTTTTACGCTTCCGCAAACCGCTTAACGAGGTAAATTTTTTAATTAAAATAAAATTTAATTCAAATTATTCTAAACTAAAATAATTAATCTGAGTTGTTACCATGACCATCTTCTCATAGTTATATACGCCATGGATCAAGAGGCACATACTCGTCTTAAAATTAGTTGTTATATAATTATTTAACTATTTAGTTACTTAATTATGTAATTATATAATTACTTACTTAATTACTTAATTACTCAGTTAATAGATCTTACTAATATTAAAGCAACACAATTTTTACACGTTTAACTCAACTAGGCTGTCCATATATGCCTCAATGTCATCAAGTTTTCTCATATATAATTTCCACATATTACCCATTTAATTTTAATCAAATAATTTACTATAACAACTTTCCTTTCACAAGTTTTGGTAAACGATTTTAATTTTAATCAACTAATAATTATTTCAACCTTAACATTGAAACCCGATTATATAAAACGTGTGACATTTGAGACAAAATCAGGTCCACCTTACTATTTATATACCGAATAAATGATTAACCGTTTATTGCGTATAGAACAAACGATTAACCAAGCGAGTCTGGTTATAACCCCGATATCTCGGGGGGGGGGGGGGCATATATAAGTGATATATGTATATTATAAGTTAACATACTGATAACATGGACTTAGCACAATAGCAAACCAGTTAAACGAAAAGATACTCGTTTAACTACTTGCTGCGATTTTAAACACGAAAGATAGTTCCATAACAAACATTGTATTATCCGTTAAGCAGAAAAAGACCTACAAAACACTTATTTGAAATGTTTTAAGCGGTTCATGAAAATATTTTGGATATTTACAAATAAATAATATGTTTTTCTAAATTTACAAGAAATTGGCCTAAAACACTCATTTTTCACGTTGTTTATCGTACTCGATATATTTTTATCGCCAAAAACCGGACTTAGAAAAAACTTGGACTCGGGATTTCACATTTGGGCACGCAAAACGAGATTAATGGGCCAAAATTGGGCCCAAAGAGGGCCCAAAAAGGTCCCGAAATACTCATTAAGCATTCTAAACTAGATATTTTCATATGTGCCTTTCTTTATAGTTAAGCATTCTAAACTAGTTACTTTCACATTTCCATCATCAAAATCTACAGAACATAAGTTGCTCCTTCCATACACACTCAAACCCTTAGGTAACTCATTAATTTTGATCATAAACCTTACTTAAAACATGGTTTTTTTTACATAAAAATGAACTTTGATTACCAAAAACCAATCCTAACCATGCAAAACCCCTAAAAATTATCCAAAAACATGTTTTGATCCTACACATGGTTAGGAATCAGAATAGATATGTTTTTTTTCATAAACACGGATTAGGGGGTTTAAATCGCGTTTTACGGTTCAAAAGTTCGGTTTAAAACCTAATCGAAACCCTATGTTTCAAGGCTGTATTTTTGATGATACATGATTGGTTTTGTGATATAGGATTTTTAGGCAAATTAACCAGAAGGACAAGAACCTGGAAAAGTGAGGAAACGAGTTGAAACGATCGAAAACCCCAAAGGTATTACCGAAATACTCGTTTAGGGTAAGTTTAGGATTAGATTGTGATGTGTTAGTTGTTAGCTTGTGAAAAGTTTCAAGGATATCAGGGAATATATGAATGAGTCCTTGTCCAAATTTGGTAATTTTTTGGCAATCCAAGAATATTTGGCGAATTTATTACCGTTTGGGGAAGTTTAATTGGGAAAAATACTTACACTACTTGAAAAATTATGAACTTTTGTGGATAATTCAGGTATATGGCATAATATTATCACATATAAATTTGGGGTCATTTGGAGAAACCTAGCTATGGTTTCTGGATTCACGTTAATCAAGTTTTTATGGTCGTTTATGGCTCGAAAAGGTATATTGGCAAAATTGATAAGCTCTAGAACTTTTACAAGGTATTTTGGAAGCAATTTGGATCACTCAGAAAAATTACCGGAATTTTCAGAAACATTTGGTATAAACGGACGATTTACCGGTTAAAAATAGCATATAAAATGAATTTTTATAAATTAATAATCAGTAAAAATTTCCAGAAATATTTTTATAAATATCTACTATTTTAATTGGTAAGTTTATAAGTTTTCATACTTTAATGATAAACGAATAATTATTTGTGCTAATTTGAAAATTATACAAATTCAATTCTGATAAAAACCGAAAAATTTGTGATTAACGAACCTGCTGGAATATCAGAATATCAAGAGTGATCAAAAATCATATTGTTGGGTTAATTGAATAAGACCGAACATTTTTTGAGAAATCCGTACAATTTGGATTAATTGTGTACGTTTTTCTAAAAACCAAACTGAATAAACAGAAATGAGCCTCGTAGCGAATACAGACATCTAATCTATGATTTTTCTTTGTAAATCTAATCATTTTACCAACCAACACGTTTACCCAAATTTATGTGGTCATACCTGTTTTCTAAACACGTAAACAATCAACTTGCCTCAGCAGGTGAAACGGGGAAACTAAGCCAATATCAGTTTAAACATACGACATTGAATAACATCACAATCTTTGCCTATTTACATGTTCTGGGCGTGACAACTATACCCAGACTAGATACACAGCCCGGTTTAGTATGGAGATTATAATAATATTAAAATATTAATATTATTATAATATTGATTCTAGGGACTAAGTGATAGCGAGTGAGACGAACCACGAGCTGTTACATTACTGAGTACCTACTAAATAGTGAGTTTCATGACCTTAAGAACTTTTGGGGTGAAAAACATGTTTTTTTATATCTATATACCTGAAACATGTGATGATGTGAATTATCTAAGTGCTAACACATGAAAGTCCCCACTAACACAGTGATTAACTTCGAGCCGGTGGCTTGTGAATAGTACTATTGGTTTGACAAACTCATATGGAATCGGCCTGCTTTCCGTGTCACACGTAACGCTGTTTGCACATGACCATAATTATACAAACATGCTATGTAGTGTTAGACATAGCTACTTGGGTCATGTTGTGGGCGGAAGGGGAGCCACAGTGGTTGATTGTGCTTGGGAAATAGAGGCACACAGAACGAACGAACATTCAAGGCTTCACTGTAGCTTAGCATAATTACATAACATACATACTTACATACTTACATGCGTATATACAAACTATGACTTGTGATTACACATAACTGATTTCTTGAAACTTGTGAAACTCACCAACTATCTGTAGTTGACACGTTTTAAACTGTTTTCAGGTAGACCAAAATTGGAATAAACTGATGATGTGCTACCTATTCTGGAATGTGATCAATGATTCGTGCATAGATACAAGCATACTAGTAAGGAGTGGGATAGTTAATTAACTGGTTTTGATTTGTATCACCTAGATTGTAAACGAAAATAGAACAATGTAATATAATGTAAATTAGGTTGTAATGTTTCTTTATAAACAAAATGGCTAATACTAGAGGTGTCTGTTGCATTTTCGTTTTACGCTTCCACATTTTCTAGTTGGGGTGTGACAAAACTTAATATTGCAAACCCTAATAATCATTTTAATTTCTCTCTCTCTTTCTTGCGGATTACCTGCCACTGCCGATCGTCTATTCCTTTTTTCTAGTAAGATAGTTTTATAACACTCTAATGGCCGATTCTCATATATTATTCATTTTTGTCATTGTCAATTCATTTTCTTTGCCGTTTTTGTTTGTACTGTTTTCAATTATTATATGATTTTCATATAATCTATTTAGGTTGTACATAAAAATCTAAGATTCAATAAAAATGTTAAAGTTTATCTACTTGCTCTATCTTCCATACAATTTTCTGTTAATTATTCCGGTTGCATCTATTGGTTCTTACTAAACCAAAATCTACTTTTATATTTTTTAATTTAGCTGAAATAATAATATACTATGTAACATTAATTTAATTTTAATGATTTCAGCTTACGACGACACTGCTCTATCTTCCATACAGTGAGTGGTTTATTTAGGTTGTGATTATAATTGTTATCGAATTTTTTCCGTTAATTATTCCGGTTACATCTATTGGTAATTGTTACTAAACCAAAATATACATTTTTATTTTATCATTTCAGCTTATGGCCGCCCAACTTGATTGAATAGCTAATTTCAGGAAAGGAGTATTTGCTACAAAAATGACTTTTTTTTTGTACAACAATGGATGTAATTTAAATCATTTTTATAGAATCAATAATCTATTGTTGTTGGTAAATTCGATTTAATATATTTCCAGAATACAACTTTCTTGGTCAAATTCGATTTAATAAAAGCTAGTAAAATTTAATGTATAAAATACAACTTTGCATTTATTATATTTGACCATTTTGTAATTATAACTAAATATCAAAATTAATGTATAAAATTGTAACACCGTGAAAATTTCGATTTAAGTTTTTGCCAAAAATGTCAATAATCAAAGTTCAGGGACTTAAAACGAAAAATCTGAGAAGTTGATTCTTTGCATGACATGAAGAAACTGGTTGACACACTTCGCGCTACGCGGTGTGTTGGCACACAATTCAAAGTTTTGGCATGTTCGCGCAACATGAAGAAAATAAATAAGGCAACTTCACGCGATGTGAAACTACGTTAAGTAATAGGGGACCTGTGTCCAACCACGTGTCAAGATGTGGCATTATGAGATACGCCACTTGTGAAATGGCGGCTGAAGGCGGTTCGCGCGACGCGAAGATGCTCGGATTTCACCTATAAATAGGTGTTGATGGGTTTGATGCATTTCACACCAAAGTTCACTTTCACATACTTATTATTGGGAAGCGTGCCCAATTGTCGTGAAATTCCGAGGTCCTGTTTTATCGAGAATCATGCAAGAATTGGAGTTCTGACGCCCTGTAGATCGGTTAAGTGAGTTAGAAGCAAGGTTCTGCCAATCAAGCAATCACTCTGCCTTAGTATTAGTATTTCGTTTACTCACTGAGGTAGGATCTAATTTTAAGTTATTTCATTCATATTATAATTGCTTAGACTCAGTCAAAGCTATGGCCTTTAACATTGAAAGTAATTTTCCAAATCATTCACAAAAGGTTTTCAATCAAACATTACTTCTGTAAAGATAATGTTATACAAAATTATATTTTGACGGGCATGCAGTAACTGTAAGAAAGATATCATTAGTAGACTCTTCTTGCCTAAGGTGAGTAATTTGTACAAATCCTAATCAACCGCAGGACCCGCTTACTTACCTGGAGAAGTTTGACAACGTGATAGACTCTATTAAGCCAAAACGTGCTATATTCAACGTTACACAAATACAATCATGATTTCAAAATCTAATCATTCACAAACTTAGTCAAGGTTAAAACCAGACTTAAGGTCTGCAATCTAATCAAGAAACACCGTCAAGGTATTCCTTCATAACCTATTTATTTATAGGTTAATTATCATTCAAAATCAAGAAGGTTTGTCAGTCAATCACACCTACGGTACAGGTGAATACGTTAAACCTTTACAAACAGTCAAAGCATATTTATACTCCATAAGATAGACAGGTTGTGTGTCTTATAGAGTCAGTCAAACGTTTACATGAGATTACGTGATCTCTGAAACGTTGTAATAAAAATTAGAGAATAAAAACAACTCAGACCGAATACACATGTGGATCCAAACATAACTGTTCAGCCTAAACGGTCAAAGGCTATGTGGCCGCGGGCTAACACTCATATATAGTTCTCTGGTATGGGCTACGTGGCTCGGAGAAATTGTGTGTGTATAGGGCAGTGTTACATATACCAGAAATAGAAATATTTCAACTGAGCTTGTCAAGAAAACTATATTTGTATTATAATTGTTATTTAAATACTTTTAGAGTCATAACAATTCACCAGCACATAGCTGACATATTTTATTCCCCATTGTACGTAACTAAATTTGATTTAATTAGCAAGGATTAGAGTCGTAGAGAAGATAGAAGTTCGCAGTGCATGATGGCTCAATTTTATTATAAAGTTCTTGTAATATTAAAACAATATTTTGTAACCATATACTTGGGTATTTAATTCCCAATTAAATTTTCAATGTAAATTAATATTATATTACCCTTTATGTCTTCCGCTAAATTAAACCATAAACTCTGATGCATTTACTAAACATGTACCAACTATTAGTCATGTCATACCCCAACCTAAAAACTTTGATTTCTCATAAGGTGCCAGCGGAGTCCTAAAAGCAACATCCGCTGATCCTGGTCGGCATCGTTTATGGTTGAGACTAGGACTGTATCTGATCGTCTTCGAGCCCCCAACTTTCGTTCTTGATTAATGAAAACATCCTTGGAAAATGCTTTCGTAGTTGTTCGTCTTTCATAAATCCAAGAATTTCACCTCTAACTATGAAATACGAATGCCCCCGACTGTCCCTGTAAATCATTACTCCGATCCCGAAAGCCAACGTAATAGGACTGAAATCCTATGATGTTATCCCATGCTTATGTATACAGAGCGTAGGCTTGCTTTGAGCACTCTAATTTCTTCAAAGTAACAACGCCGGAGGCACGACCCGACCAACTAAGGCTAGGAGTGTGTCGCTGACAAAAGGGACGAGTAAACCAGTGCACACCAGAAGGCGGACCGACCGACCAAACCCAAAGTTCAACTATGAGCTTTTTAACTGCAACAACTTAAATATGCGCTATTGGAGCTGGAATTACCGCGACTGCTGGCACCAGACTTTCCCTCCAATGGATCCTTGTTAAGGGATTTAGATTGTACTCATTCCAATTACCAGACTCGTATGAGCCCGGTATTGTTATTTATTGTCACTACCTCCCTGTGTCAGAATTGGGTAATTTGCGCGCCTGCTGCCTTCCTTGGATGTGGTAGCTGTTTCTCAGGCTCCCTCTCTGGAATCGAACCCTAATTCTCCATCACCCGTCATCACCATAGTAGGCCACTATCCTACCATTGAAAGTTGATAGGGCAGAAATTTGAATGATGCATCGCCAGCACGAGGGCCGTGCGATCCGTCGAGTTATCATGAATCATCGCAGCAACGGGCAAAGCCCGCGTCGACATTTTATCTAATAAATGCATCCCTTCCAGAAGTCGGGGTTTGTTGCACGTATTAGCTCTAGAATTACTACGATTATCCGAGTTGCAAGATACCATCAAACAAACTATAACTGATTTAATGAGCCATTCGCAGTTTCACAGTCTGAATTTGTTCATACTTACACATGCATGGCTTAATCTTTAAGACAAGTATATGACTACTGGCAGGATTAACCAGGTAGCTTTCCTCGTTGACATAACCCGCCATAAATGCAAATTATTATTAAAGATTTAGGATCTGAATAACGTTCGTACAACGGTAAAACGAAAATAAAACAAATACGAAAAACCCAAAAAGTTACAAGTGACACGCCTAGGCCCTAGGTCGGGATGTGACAGTTGGTATCAGAGCCATCGGTTTTAGTGAATTAGGTATTATAATGATAGTACCTAAGCTTTAACCATAAAATAATAATAATAATAATAATAATAATAATAATAATAATAATAATAATTATTATTATTATTATTATTATTATTATTATTATTATATTCTGTAGGGATAAGTTAGGATTGGTAAACTTCCTATCCCTAAAACTAATTAAGTGCAGATGTCGTATATTAACTACCTTGGCCATAGACACCGAATTGCTAGGAGATATAATCCAACACCTAACTTCTTTGGCCAGGAGCAGCCGGTAGTTCTTAACTTACCATACGGAACTCAACCACTATACTTGCCGGGCAGTTAACAGATGCCGATTGAAATATCCGATGACACAGCAAATTCAAATAAGAGGTAGAGGTACAAAGTAGGTAGAGGTACAAAGTAGGTTCAAACAAGATATTAGCACCGATTCATCCAGTTGGATGAATTGCTATTCAGATCAAAGCAGATGGCATTTCAGATCTCCACCTCCGAATGCTTAAGTAATCACAGAACCCAGCCGTCATATCCCAGCAGAACCTCAAAGACCAATGGATGACTCCTCTGAACCTAAGGAGGAAGATGAAAATGAGGAAGATAATCATCAATTCCCACCATATAATCCAACAATCTCAGAACAAGCTAATGGGATAAGAGAAGAGGGTCGATTGATAGAGGAATTCTATACCAATAATATACCTAATGAGGAAATATAGGCATATGTAACCAACCCGCACTTATATCCTAGGGAGATTGCATATCTTTTCCCAACAGCATCAGCACCAACTGGGTATCCAAACCCGCCAAACACAGTGATGGATGAACTTTAGAGTGAACGGGTTAACAAAAAGAAAATAGGAAATAAAATTATTAAGAAATGCGATAAGATGAAAAACCTTGTCAAAAAGTGGGTTAAGGATTAAAACCCGATGTTGTATGATGTTGTTGTTATATTTCCTTTTTACATGTAATATAAATCAAGTGAAATGGAAATGTTGTATTATTGTTTTCTAAGATATTGTATTATTTGATTGTCGCATGTTTGGAAAAGATAAGACTAATGGCAACCCTACTGTCCAAGACAATAACCGAGATAAGACAGTAGAGGAAAATATACAAGCGATACCTTCCTAATATGTATGTGGTATTTGCGACTTAATAAAAGAAGCTGTTAATCCACTAGTTGAACTCATGAAGAATAACCCAAGTAAGAGCGCTTCACATTCTAAACGACCTAGTCAAAGTAGAAATGAAACAGTTCAGTCTAAATGAGATACAAAGAAGGAATCTGAGAAGAAAGAATTTGAAAGTAAGAAATCTGAGAAAGAAAAAGAAGAAAGTACTCATAGCTCAACCGCTGAAAACGAGTTATGGGATAAAACAAATAAACTAAAAATTCAAGAGAGCTGTGATTTTAAGGTTTTCAAGGTATATGGTCGTAATGAGGTTTTTATGGAGATAATGGTGTGATTGTAACCCTCCGTTGGTTGGAGGAAATGGAGTCAATAGTGATTATCAGTAAGTGTACTGAGAGTGAGAAGGTTCAATATACCTCCCAAATGTTCAAGGGGGAGGCTTTGGAATGGTGGAATTCCCTTATCGATGTTAAGGGTAGAGAAAACTAAAATCTGGAATGGAAAACGTTCAAGGAAGTGGTTTTGAGAAAATTTTGTCCAATCATTGAAATAGATCAAATCCAAACCAAGTTGTGGAACCATAAGGTGGTAGGAACAAAGCTCAAGGAGTATAACATGAAGTTCCTTGAGTATTGCAGAATTGTCCCTCATCTCGTCACACCGGAATTTAACAAAGTGACTAGATACATTTACTGGTTGCCAATTGAGATCCGTGATTTAGTCCGATCCCATATGCTGTCAAAAACTAAATCAGCCATGGAGTTGGCTGGATATTTGATGGACGGTATGATTCAAAATCGTGATGAAATAAAGAAGATTGAGGAGAAGCAGCCTGTTGGTGGAAAGGTAAGGAAAGTTGAGAAGAAGAAAGAAGGGACGTTTATGTATACTCGTCTGATTTGCAAGTCGTGTGGTAGGAGGCATTATGGAAAGTGTTTGCGACTAACCAATACTGTAACTTGTAATTTTTGTAAGAAGCCTGGTCATGTTGAAATTGATTGCAAGAGAAAAACAGTGGTGTGTTTTGATTGTGGGGAGAAGGGGCATTTTAGTACAGAATGCCCGAAAAGTAAACTAGTAATCACCACAGCTGGTGCAAGTGGTAGTGGCGCAAGGACCGAAGGAAGAAAAGGAAATGCTTGAGTTTTCATGCTCGACACACAGAAGGCTGTAGATATATTGGACGTGATTACCAGTACGTTTCCCATTAATAATGTTTATGCAAGAGTGTTATTTAACTCGGGTGCTAATCAAAGTTTCATAGATTATAAATTCTGTAGTTTATTAAATGCACCTTTAGTTAAATTAGAAAGTCATTATGAAGTTGAAACTGCTATTGGTGAATTGATTAGAATAACCTTGGCTCTAGGTAATGCAACAATTTCCTTAGCATGTCATGATATACATGTACGAATATTACCTATGACCTTAGCAGGATTTGATGTAGTGTAAGGTATGGATTGGATGTCACTGAACCAAGCCCGTATCTTATGTAATGAAAAGACAATTGAAATCCGAGCACCAAACAATAAAATGATGTGTATAATCGGAGACAAAGAAGCGGGAAAAGTTGGAATAATTTCAAAGATAAAAGCAAGTCGTTGCTTAGGTAAGGGATGCCTTGCATTCATGGCCTATGTAACTAAGCTCCAGAACCAAAGAAGATGGAGGAAGTACTAGTTGTTTCAGAATTCAAAGATTGTTTCCTGATGAGCTACCTGGAATTCCACCAGATAGAGAGGTAGAATTTAAAATTGATTTGGTACCAGGAACGTCACCTATAGCTAAGTCTCAATATAGGCTAGCACCCACTGAAATGAAGGATTTGAAGAAATAGTTGGATGAACTGTTAAAGAAAGGATTTATAAGACCGAGTTCTTCACCTTAGGGAGCTCCGATTTTATTTGTTAAAAAGAAGGATGGTTCAATGAGGATGTGTATAGATTATCGGGAACTGAATAAGGTCACAATTAAGAATAAATATCCGCTTCCAAGAATCGATGATCTGTTTAATCAACTTCAAGGTGCAAGCTATTTCTCCAAAATTGATCTCTGATCTGGATATCATCAATTAAAAGTCCAAGAAGAAGATATACCGAAGACAGCCTTTATAACGAGGTATGGACATTATGAGTTGACCGTTATGCCTTTCGGACTCACTAATGCGCCGACAGCATTCATGGACATGATGAACCGAATTTGCAAGCCATACTTTGATAAATTTGTTATTGTGTTTATAGATGATATTCTCATATACTCTAAATCTAAAGAAGATCATTAGGTTCATCTGAAAGTTATGTTGGAAACATTTAAGAAAAGAAAAGTTATATGCCAAATTTTCTAAGTATGAATTTTGGTTATCTGAAGTTCAATTCCTAGGTCACATTATGAATGCAAAAGGAATTCAAGTTCATCCAGCCAAAATAGAAGCCATAACAAAATGGGAAAAACCCAAGACGCCGACTCAAGTAAGAAGTTTTCTAGGCTTAGCAAGATACTATAGAAGATTTATTCAGAATTTCTCTAGGATAGCTGTTCCTTTAACTTCAATCACCTGAAAGTCTGTTAAATTTGAATGGGGAACGAAACAGGAAGAAGCATTCGAAACACTAAAACAGAAACTAACAAATGTACCAATCTTGGCTTTGCCTGAAGTCCAGGTTAATTTTATTGTATACTGTGATGTCGCACATGGGTATGGAAGTATTTTGATGCAAGGAAAGAAAGTTATTGCATATGCTTCAAGATAACTGAAGGTTCATGAAACGCATTATACCACACATGATCTTGAATTAGGCGCTATAATCTTTGTGTTAAAGTTATGGCGACACTATTTGTATGGTATTAAATTCACGATATATACCGATCACAAGAGTTTAAAGCATATTTTTGATAAAAAAGAATTTAATATGAGGCAAAGACGTTGGATGGAAACTTTGAATGATTATGACTGTGAAATTGTTTATCATGAAGGAAAAGCCAACGTTTTGATAGATGCCTTGAGTATGAAAGAACATAATAAGCCCAAACGAGTTCGAGCCCTTAGACTGGAACTTAAGGTAGACTTGATCAATCAAATTAAAGAAGCTCAGAAGTTGGCACTAGAAGAAGAAAATATCAAAGCTGAAAAAGAAAATGGAGCGATTGATCAATTAGTTAAAGGAGAGATACTCAAACTAGGGAAAAGAATCTGGGTACCGATGGTTGGAGAATTAAGAGCTAATATTCTTGAAGAAGCTCACAAGTCAAAATATATGATGCATCCAGGAAGTGACAAGATGTATCATAATTTAAAGAATGATTATTGGTGGATTGGCATGAAAAAAGGTATTGCCATATATGTTGCTAAGTGTTTAACATGTTTTAAAGTAAAAGCCAAAAATCAAAGGCCGTTGGGATTGTTGCAACAGCCAGAAATCCCAATATGGAAATAGGATATGATAACCATGGACTTTATTATGAAGTACCAAAGACGTCACGCCAAAATGATGCAATATGAGTTATCGTTGATAGACTGACTAAGTCTGATCATTTCATCCCAATGCAAGAAACATTTAGTATGGATAAGTTAGCAAAATTATATGTAAAAAATATTGTATCTTTACATGGTGTGCCACTATACATTATTTAAGATTTGTTTCACTTTAGAATTTTGGGCAAGTTTTCAAAAGGCTATGGGAACGCGATTGAATTTAAGTACCATGTATCACCCTCAAACTGATGGTCAAAGTGAATGTACTATCCACATTGGAAGATATTCTTTGAGCATGTGTAATTGATCTAGGAGGCAGTTGGGATACCCATTTACCACTAATGGAATTTTCATACAACAATAGTTATCATACGAGTATTCAGATGGCATCATTCGAAGCATTTTACGGACGGAAATGTAGAACACCCGTATGTTGGTCAAAAATTGGAGATAATCAATTGTCAGGTCCCGAAATCGTTTAGAAAACCACTGATCAAGTAATACAAATATGAGAACGATTGAAAGCGTCAAGAGATAGACAAAAGAGTTATGCTGATGTTCGCCGCAAACCCTTAGAATTTCAAGTAGAAGACAAAGTACTACTTAAAGTATCACCTTGGAAAGGTGTAGTATGATTTGGAAAGAAGGGAAAATTAAGTCATGATTCGTTGGACCATTCAAAATACTTGAAAGAATAGGACCTATTGCATATCGACTGGAATTACCCCAGGAAATGAAAGGCATACATGATGTGTTTCATGTATCAAATTTACGCAAGTGTTTAGATGATGAAACTCTTGCAATGCCATTAAAAGACGTCGAAGTTAATGAAAAAACTTAAGTTTGTGGAACAACCAATTCAAATTGAAGATAGTATGACTAAGTTTCACAAACGCAAACGACATAAGTTAGTAAAGGTTCGTTGGGATTCTAGATGTGGACCTGAGTATACATGGGAACTCGAATCGGAAATCAAAAGAAAATACCCACACTTATTTCAATAAATCTTGAGGACGAGATTATTCAAAAGGTGGAGAGGATGTAACACCGTGAAAATTTTGATTTAAGTTTGTGCCAAAAATGTCATTAATCAAAGTTTAGGGAATTAAAATGAAAAATCTGAAATATTGATTCTTCACGCGACGCGAAGAAAACTAGTTAATACACTTCACGCTGCGCGAAGTGTTGGCACACAATTCAAAGTTTTGGCATGTTCACGCTACACGAAGAAAATAAATAAGGCAACTTCGCGCGACGCAAAACTAAGCTAAGTAATCGGGGAAACGTGTCCAACCACGTGTCAACACGTGGCATTACAAGATACGCCACGTGTAAAATGGCGGATGAAGGCGGTTCGCGCGATGCAAAGATGCTTCGCGCGACGCGAAGATGCTCATATTTCATCTATAAATAGATGGTGACGGGTTTGATGAATTTCACACCAAAGTTCACTCTCACTTTCACATACTTAGTATTGGGAAGCGTGCCCGATCATTGTGAAATTCCAAGGTCATGTTTTCTCGATAATCGTGCAAGAATTGCAGTTCTGACGCCCTGTAGATCAGTTAAGCGAGTTAGAAGCAAGGTTCTGCCAATCAATCAATTACTCTGCCTTATTATTAGTATTCCGTTTACTCACTAAGGAAGGATCTAAGTTTAAGTTATTTCATTCATATTATAATTGCTTAGACTCAGTCAAGGCTATGGACTTTAACCTTGAAAGTAATTTTTAAAAGCATTCACAAAAGGTTTTCAATCAAACATTACTTCTATAAAGATAATGTTATACAAAATTACATTTTGACGGGCATACAGTAACTGTAAGAAAGATATCATTAGTAGACTCTTCTTGCCTAAGGTAAGTAATTTGTACAAATCCCAATCAACTGCAGGAACCGCTTACTTACCTGGAGAAGTTTGCCAATGTGATAGACTCTATTAAGCCAAAGCGTGCTATATCAAACGTCACACAAATACAATCATGAATTCAAAGTATACTCATTCACAAACCTAGTCAAGGTTAAAACCAGACTTAAGGTCTGTAATCTAATCAAGAAACACCATCAAGGTATTCATTCATAACCTATTTATTTATAGGTTAATTATCATTCACAATCAGGAAGGTTTATCAGTCAATCACACCTACGGTACAGGTGAATACATTAAACCTTTACAAACAGTCAAAGCATATTTATACTCCATAAGATAGACAGGTTGTTTGTCTTATAGAGTCAGTCAAACGTTTGCATGAGATTACGCGATCTCTAAAACATTGTAATACAAATTAGAGAATAAAAACAACTCAGACCGAATACACATGTGTCTGGATCCAAACATAACTATTCAACCTAAACGATCAAAGGCTATGTTGCCGCGGGTAACATTCATATATAGTTCTCCGGTATGGGCTACATGGCTCGGAGAAATTGTGTGTGTGTAGGGCAGTGTTACATATACCAGAAATAGAAATATTTTTGCTGAGCTTGTCAAGAAAACTATATTTGTATTATAATTTTTATTTAAATACTTTTAGATTCATAACGATTCACCAACACATAGCTGACTTATTTTATTCTCCAATGTAGGTAACTAAGTTTGATATAATTAGCAAGGATTAGAGTCGTCAAGAAGATAGAAGTTCACAGTGCATGACGGCTCAATTTTGTTATAAAATCCTTGTAATATTAAAAACAATATTTTATAACCATATTTGGGTATTTAATTTCCATGTAAATTTTCAATGTAAATTAATATTATATTTACCTTTAAGTCTTCCGCTAAAATTAACTCATAAACTCTGATACATTTACGAAACAGGAACCCATTATTAGTAACACGCCTAGGCCCTCGGTCGGGGTGTGACAAAAATAAACCCCCCGTTTTAATGTTTCAAATATCAAAATCCTTTCCATAATTTTTGGATGTTTTCTAATTAACCAATTTAATTTTAACTTTTTTAATTATCGGTATAATATATAGTATAAAATTAGTATAACACAACTTTATTGTTTAGATATTTTTTTTATTATTCATAAAATTGAACCCTAATATTCAATTTAATATATCTAACTAAAAATTCATTGAATGTAACTAAAAGAAAAGTTTAAATTTTATAATACTATCAAATCTCAACATTGTTTCCATTTTAAATATTTTACCATTTTCTAATTATGCCTAAATGTCAAAAATAATATATACGTTTTAATGGTTCTGAATGCTTCTTTTTAATTTTGTTTTTACATAAGTTATTTTCCAGATTTATTAAAGAATTTCGTTTTGAAATACAAATTAATGATTCCAACTATGTATTTAAATTTGAAATTTAGATAGTCATCGTTATTCTGTCTAAAGTGTTATTAATTTACAATGATTTGTTGCTTAATTTATGCTTTATATTCATAATATATTTAAACACAATTAAATATGGAATTTGACCAATTATAATAGCTACCGATGTATATTATCTTAATACAAACATTCCATACAAAGAATAAATTAAAAATCACTAAAGTTGCGTATGTAAATAAAAATAGTATAAAAATTGTCATATAATATATATATATATATATATATATATATATATATATGTATATATATTGATCAGAAAAATGGAATGTTTTTTGATTTTTCAAACAATTTATAATAGAATTTTAGTTTAGACGCTTATTTGGATATATATACACATAAATATAAATTGGTCAAATTAATAAAAAATGAAATCTTTCTTCAAATATGATAAATGTTAATAACAATAACTGTAAAATTTTATATGACCAATTATAATTGTTTAATTTGTGCTTAATTCATAACAAATATAAACCCGATTAAATACGGAATTTGACCAATTAGCAACAAACTTTTAAAGTTTTCCATACTCTTCAATCTCAACAAACATTCCATTTTATTATCTAACGGCGATTAGACATTATTTATCAGGTTAATGTAGTTATTTTTAAGAGTTTAATTAATATTGTAACAATTATATATACGAAATTTATTTACTTTTAACAATTAAATAGAATTATTGTAAAACCTACTTATATAATTCAACAACATATTAAAATAACATCCATTATGAAAACATACATAATCTCCATAATTAAAAAATCAAATAAGATTTAAGATAATAGAAATAAAATAACAACCTCCATAATCCAAAAATAAAAAAGTCCATTTTATTGAAATATGATAAATGGAAAATGTAATGTCTAAAAATAAACCCCACATTTTAATACTTCAAAAATCAAAAGACTTTCCATAATTTTTGGAAGTTGACTAATTAATAAATTTGATCTTAAAATTTTTAATTATGTCATATTATAATCAATGGAATAAAGTGAATGGAAACTTTCTTGAAATATAATAAAATGGAACGATTGCCGCAAATTAAAAAAAATGGAATCTTTCTTGAAATATGAAAAATGTTAATACTTGATAGCAATAAATTTATAAATTTTATTTGACCAATTTATAATTTCTTAACTTATGCTTAAATTCATAACAAATATAAACTTAATTAAATAAGTTTTCCATACTCTACCATCTCAACAAAACAATATATCTTATTATCTAATGGTGATTAGACATTATTTATTAGGTTAATGTAATAATTTTTAAGAGTGTAACTAAAATTGTAATAATTTTGTATACGAAATCTATTTACTTTTAACAATTCAATAAAATTATTATAAAACCTACTTATATAATTCAACAACATAATAAAAAAACATCCATTATGAAAATTACATACATAATCTCCATAATAAAAAAACAAATAAGATTTTAAGATAATAGGAAAATATCCATTATGAAAGAGTTTAAAATTTTCTTTAATTTGACCAATTTATAATTATGTCTAAATAATTATATTCAAATTTGAAGATATATGCTTAAAATAAAACCCTAAACCCTTTTTAATAACCAATTGTAGATTATTTTTTGAAATTTCAAATTAATTCCATATTATATACCATTATATACCATTTCATTAGAATGTTAAGTTATAATTAATATGCCATGTTATAAGTTATAAATATAATTTAACTTTTTATTTATCTCTGTTAGTCTTTGTTTGCTTTTATATTTGAATTAAAACAACAATTTAATATCTCATAATTTATGTAAAAGTATCTTTTTTCATATAAATATAACATATGCATTTTACTAAATTTATAATACACAACCTCTCAAAGACAACAACCGAATAATTGCTACTACCGACGAATCACACAGGAAGAGGTGCAGGCTGCACTCAGGAGGATGGGAAGGGCTAAGGCGGTAGGCCCAGACAACATACCTATCGAGGTGTGGAAGGGTCTGGGAGAAGAAGGTGCCATGTGGTTAACTACTTTGTTCAATAGTATACTTAACTATGGTAAGATGCCAGACCAGTGGAGGAGCGGCGTCGTAGTCCCTATCTATAAGAACAAAGGAGACGCCCAATGTGGTGGTAACTACCGTGGAATCAAGCTCCTAAGCCATACTATGAAGCTATGGGAAAGAGTGATTGAGGTTAGACTTAGAAGGGAATCTCAGGTTACGGAGAACCAATTTGGCTTCATGCCAGGGCGTTCCACCACAGAGGCAGTACACATCATAAGAAGATTGATGGAAAAGTATAGGGAGAAAAGGCGCGACCTCCATATGGTGTTTATTGACCTAGAAAAGACGTACGACAGTGTGCCACGCCAAGTGCTTTGGGATTGCCTGGAGGGTAGAGGGGTCCCGAGGAAATATATAGATATAATTATGGATATGTATGCCAGGAGTTGTACAAGTGTTCGTGCGCCCGTGGGGGATACTGACCTCTTCCCTGTGGAGGTAGGCCTTCACCAGGGGTCAACGTTGAGTCCGTTTCTCTTTGCTATAGTCTTGGACGAGTTGTCAAAGTCGATTCAGGAGCCACTCCTGTGGTGCGTGATGTTCGTAGACGATATAGTGCTAGTTGCTGAGAGAAAACAAGATCTTAACATGAGGCTAGAGGAATGGCGAACAGCCTTAGAGAGAAAAGGTTTAAGGATTAGTCTCTCTAAAACGGTGTACCTTCACTGCGATTTTGGTGGAGTAAATGACGATAAGGACGTCCAGATCACCATTGAAGGGCAAGTGGTTCCGCAGGTAATGAAGTTCAAGTATCTAGGATCGTTTGTCCAGAGCAATGGGGAGCTAGACAGTGATGTGGCCCATAGAGTTCAGGTAGGATGGTGTAGATGGAGAGCAGCCACAGGTGTATTGTGGGCAGGAGATTCCCAAATAAACTAAAGGGAAAGTTTTATAGGGTCGCAGTTAGGCCTGCAATGTTATATGGAACAGATTGTTGGGCCATTAAGAAGCCACAAGAGCGGAAGATGGAGGTAGCAGAGATGAGAATGTTACGCTGGATGTGTGGGCACACAAAGTTAGACCGAATAAGAAATTGTGTGTTTCAAGAAAGATTAGGGGTGGCTAACATATCAGACAAAATAAGAGAGTGGAGATTGAGATGGTTTGGACATGTGAAGAGAAGACAGGCAACGAATCCTTTTAGATCCGTAGAAAACATTACTATAGAGGGGAGGAGGGGTAGAGGCTGACCTAAATTGACTTGGGATGAGAGGATTAGGGATGATTTGTTAGACCTAAACCTCTATGAGGACATGGTTGAGGATAGAAATTCTTGGAGATGTAGAATTAAGGCTATTGACTTTTAGGGAGAAAGTAATACCCTAGGGGCTTCTCTCTACCTTATTTTTGGTCACACGACATTATGTTAGTTTCTTTTCATATATACTGGGTAGTCTTTTTTGTATTTTATTCTTGGTATTTCAATATATCTATATATTATTATGATTATTATTATTATTATTATTATTATTATTATTATTATTATTATTATTACTAAGTGCTATTATTAATTATATCACTGTTAAACGTTGATCGCCTTGTATATTTCCCTATACATGTGTTTTTTAGAGCTGAGGGTCTCTCTGGAAGCCACCTCTCTATTCTATTGGATAGGGGTACGGTGTGCCTACATCCCACCCTCCCCAGACCCTACTTATAGCTTTGCTATTGGTGGGAATGCCACTGGGTATGATTGATTAATTGATTGATATATATATATATATATATATACGTATATATATATATATAGCGCTTTAAATGTGTTTTACCGATGTGTAACACGGACACTATCCTAGTTATGTAGTAACTTGTACTAACTCACCAGGAATCGCCTTTCTCTTGAAAGGTGGAGTCATGATTTCACACAATCACAAACAAAACACGATTGTAACAAAGGCAATCTTCAACAATATGAGAAAACAAAAATTGAATAATAAAATTTTAAGACCCCGAATCCCGGGAATCCTACAGTTGGTTATCATATCTAAAAATTCTTAAAACTTTAAAACCAAACAAGTTCATCTTATTAAAATCAATTCAGAGTAATAAATAGCGGAATAGTAGATATCAAAATCCCCAAAAACCGGGACGAGTGCCCAAAACCAAAATTTAAATGTTTAAAGTAATAAATGAAAAGAAAACAATTTGCGTGATTAATCTCCGACTAGATATGCCTTCAACCGTCCGGGTAGTCTCGAGCACGTCCAAGCGGTAGTTCCCTACTTCTCAACCTGAAAATCAATCTAACATACACTCAAAGTCAGCTAGAGCTGAGTGAGTTCAAGTTTTATATAATCAATGTTTATGATTCAGTTTAGATTTCAAAAGAACACAAACTTGAAAATCATAGTTAAATAAATAAATTTCTTTCCTTAAAAATATTTATGCTAACACGGCCCTCGCACCACGAGTCGTAACTCGATAATATATTGGACCTGATAGCAGAAAACAGTATGTAATACGGGCCTCTCACCACGAGTCGTAACTTGAGTAATATATTGGACCCTAATGCATAAAATCCACACAATACGGGCCTCTCACCACGAGTCGTAACTCAAGTAATATATTGGGCCCGATTGCAGGTTTAACAAGAGACGGGCCTCTCACCACGAATCACAAGTCACAAAGTCAAGGATCTGAGTAATATATTGGACCCGCTTAAATGATGATTACGCCCCACGGGCCTCTCACCACGGGATTTAAAACCTGAGTAATATATTGGACCTGGCCATAATCACCATGAACACACACATCAAAGGCACGCTTACACGTAAGTTCATCAGGTACACACATCAATAGGCATATATATATACATATAGTTTAATCACGATGAACTAATGTGATTCAACGGGTATAGGTCATAGGGTAATATATATAAGTCATTCCAGAAAACCCACATAAGTAAGTCTACCCGTATTCAACTAATGCTAGGCCTAACATTATTCTCGAGCCTAGACCCTAACTAATATGCATATAATCTTAGGGAATATATGCCCATAAATGGGTCTAAAATATCCTAAGTCATAGAATATAATTTACCCATGATTTCATATATATACAAATACGAATAGGACTATGCAATACCATCCAAATAATTAAAACAAGTAAAATCGGGTAAAATTGTAATAGGGTGTGTATGTCAGCCCAAAACTTAAAAGAGTGAAAAGGGCATCATGAACTCACTTGATACGGGGCACACAATCACCACGAGCTAGAGAGTCCCTAAGTATTCCCACGACTCAAACGCCTGACGGATTACACGCAAGGATTACTAAAGGAACTGAACCGACTCATTTATCCTATGAGACGTTCTAGCATGATTTGATTTACCTAAAGCCTCAGCCTTACCAAGTTCAATTACAACAGCCCCCGGGGCCTTTTATTTACCAAAGCCTCTCTTAGCTAATCCCGGTGACAAAGGATTCCCAAAATACACCCGGAGTTGCTAGTTGAACGAATATGCGCGTTTATGAGTTGTTTGTGCTCTTAACAACCAACTCAGCCCCGTGTGGACCAAATTTAATAAAATCATAGCCAACAAGTCCACACAACACTACACGAGTTGGATGGGTCGGTAATTCGCAAGAACAACGCACCAACTACCAAATAAACGCGAACTCGCGTTCTACCGACCTGTTTGAGTAACCGACAACCAATTCAACCCAATATTTACAAAAATCATTTTTCCACAGCCCGTATATCAAAGCGAAGTTACACAAACTGAATTGGTTGTTAATTCCTTCAAACCTCGAGCTAAACGTAACAATTTTAACAATCTAGACAACCGAACACTAGTTTTCAATCTATCACTAGTTGACCAATCAAACAAAGACCATAGCTCACGATAATAAAATATGTTACACTAGACATACCTAAGAAGTTTATGGAGCAAAAACCTCAATCAAAACAGCCCCGAAAGTGCTCAAAAGGACAGCCACCCGGTAAGCCTAAAACAATCATTTTTCGACAAATAAACAAGCCATAAGGATGAACTAAGGTGAAAAAGAGTTGTAGCAATTTAGTACCGACCTGGAATTGAACTTTTGGAGGCTGGGTGATGGCTGGTTGCATTCAAAACGAGGAGAGGGAGAGGTGTAGAGGCACCGATCGAACCAGAAGTGGGCAAGGAGTTAGGGTTTTTTGTGATATAACATAACTGTTACATTCTTGCCCTCCTAATTGCGAATTTGAGACAATTTGAACCACAAACTACTTATATGGACTTTTATGAATTACCAGGAAGCCTCTCGGCTTGGAAAATTTAATCCCGATTAACATGCAAACTTATATAGGCACATAAGCCAATTAACAAAAATTTTCCGGGCGTTACAAGTCCACCCTCGTTACAATGGGATTTGTCCCCGAATACCGTTATAATAGGAATCGGCGCGGATTGAGACCACCACGTAATCATCAAATTATACACGGGACTGGCACAAACAGAACCTCTACTGGATGATAGCGTACTACGTACTAGCTAAACTATTTCACAAAAAGGCTTTCGAGAGGAAGGGAAATAAACGGTAAAATTGTAATGAATAAAATGATTACAAGGAGTTACCTGAAAGTGTGTTCGCATCCTCCTTTGCCTCCTTTGTAGAGATATTGAAGGAACTTGCCTTAACCTTCGGTTTTTCTTCCATTTCCCCCATCGAGGAAGTCCTCTGCTCAGATTCCCCCGCCCTATTGGTATGACAATTTGACGCTAAATGTCCAAACCCTTACATCGGAAACAAATTAAAGTCGGACAGTCGTAGCTGGCGTGTCCAGTCTTCCCACAACGAAAACAGGGCATAGCCCCAGGCCTGCATTCCCCCCTATGGGGCTTCTCGCACTTCTTGCATCTATCGTAATTCACACTCCCTTTATGATCCGACGTTTCCGCCCTTCCCTTCTTCCCAGCTGACATGGAAAAATTGCCCCCAAAACATTTGATACTGGAGTTAGAGCTCGGGTTCCAATCCTTTTCAGATTCAGTTGGGCTCACCATCTCTCTCTGATCATACAATGTACCTGCCAGGGTAACCACTGAATGGAAAGAGCTCATGCCGGTGGTCACCACACCCCTACGAACATCTATCGGAAGACCCTTCATGTACTTCTTGATTCTTTTGCTTTCAGGTGTAACCAGATCGGGACATAAACGAGCCATTTGGTTGAATTTCGTAGTATACTCTCGATGTGACATATCACCCGCTTCTAAAGCTAAGAAATCATGCTCAATCTCATCTAATTCATGCGGAGGGAAAAAATGATCAATAACCAACTGCCTCAACTCCTCCCACGCCATTCTCCCAATAGACCGATCACCCATCGCCTGAACCAGATTATCCCACCAACACAACGCCTTCGAGCGAAACGAGGCAGTAGCAAAAGTAACCATATCCTTCCCTTTACACTTACTGATCCTCAATACCGCTTCCATTTCTCTCACCCACTGATGTGTTGCCGACGCATCCTTAGTACCATCGAATGCGGGAGGGTAGCACTTCTTGAATTCCCCATACGAAGATCCCCAAGTAGAGACGCTAAACGCACGAAACTCTTCTTCATCCTCACTTGTTACTATCACCTCATCTTCAACCAGAGTCTCTTTACCCTTTCCCTGCTTACCCGCACTCTTACCAACCAGTGTCTCTTTTGCAGCCCTAACAGCCTCAGCAACAATCTCGGGAATGACGCTATGAAGAACCTGATAAACCTCAACCGCGATGGCCGTGTGCATAGCGGGATCTAAAGCGTGGTTATCCCCCTCCTTCTGAATCGGGGTCGCTTCTAACTGCGGAGTCGGGTTCTCTCTCTGGGTCTTGAGACGTAGCCTAAGACCACGACCGCTGAGGCGACCTCTCTTTTCATAACGAGTATTGGTCATTTCCTATTCCTACAAAGGCAGAACCCTAACACAGTCAGTCACAAGTAGCATTTAGAACATGGTAGGTAACTGTAAACTGCTAATAACGTTGATAAAAGTGTTATTAAATGTTTAATTTACCCGCCCATCCTAAGCACCCTTGCCCCTAACCATATTAGCATCCCATCTAACACTTAAGCAATTATTCACGAAGTGAAATCTTAAAACTTGTAAGAATGACTAAATAATTAAAATTTACCTCTTGGCATGCAGCTACTCGCGGTTGGCATTTCTAGTCCCTCCTTTTACATTTCGAGTTAAAGCATTCGGGAATGCTCGGATCCCTCGAACCATGGATCTGATACCAACTTGTAAGACCCCGAATCCGGGAATCCTATAGTTGGTCATCATATCGAAAAATTCTAAAAAATTTAAAACCAAACAAGTTCATCTTATTAAAATCAATTCAGAGCAATAAACAGCGGAATAGTAGATATCAAAATCCCCAAAAACCAGGAAAAGTGCCCAAAACCAAAATTTAAATGTTTAAAGTAATAAATAAAAAGAAAACAATTTTCGTGATTAATCTCCAACTAGATATGCCTTCAACCGGGTGGGTAGTCTCGTGCACGTCCAACGGTAGTTCCCTACTTCTCAACCTGAAAATCAATCTAACATACACACAAAGTCAGCAAGAGCTGAGTGAGTTCAAGATTTATATAATCAATGTTTATGATTCAGTTTAGATTTCAAAATTTCACACCCCAACCTAAAGCGGAAATGCCGGGGGCGTGATCCGATTGCTCATAGCTCGAAGAGACTATCATAATGTAAATGTGACAATATCTATTTAATTATTTTATTTCAAATGGGCACACAATAATCAAATACAACCAAACAATTCAAATAAATAAATACAACAAGTCTAAATCCATGTATGTCTTCATTATAATCCTAAGGTCTTTCTAAGTGTCCATCCTTCAACTCAGGCAACCTGCATATGCGTAGAAAATGGAGTTTTGTCAACAAACATGTTGAGTGAGTTTACCACCAAGTTTTGTTACCAAAATAATGTTAATATGATAAATAAGCAAAACGTAATAAATGCGGTAAAGAAATCAAACCATAAACAAATTGATTGTCGATTAAACCATTGCTAAGCGAATCGGGCGCCTATAAATCAAGCGAATCGGGAGGTGGTCAATAGAATGAGAACCCTCTCCAAGGGGATATGTCAAACGATTGCATACAAAGACAAATAAGCACATAAGTAGATTTGATTAATCACACACAATTACACGTTAGCTATTTTTGATATGTATGTATATATAGGTATGCATGTATAGTATGATATACCCATATGTCCCCAAAATGTTTGTGAAAATCGGGTAAAATAGGGGAATGATAAAACTCACCTTAGATGGAAGGCAAGTGAATATAATTAAGAATAAACGAGTCAACGGATAAGCGAGTCGTCTAATATGTGTCAAACGAGTCAATGAATACGGGTTTGGAAAAAATCCGAAATGTTACAGTCTCCCCTACTTTAGGGAATTTCGTCCCGAAATTATGGAAAACTAAAACATCATCGTTTTGAAAATAATAAACTTTTAATGAAAATATCATAAAATAGAACTTTTAATAACCGAAGCAACGCTTCACATGACAATCTGATATCGGCACTTATATAAAGGATGTACCAGCGGCGTATCCACTATGTGTTTATCATTTCATCATTTGTACCGTTACCCAAGACACTTTAGGTTCTAAATCATGACACATAATTGTACGTATTATGATTTCCATGCGAGGACTTGGATAATTATGTATGCATCCATAATTACTCTTATCGTCGGATGGTCCGCATAATCCGTTCCATCATGTGGATTATAAAACATTGAAAATAAAATTTTAAGAGAAAACAATTGTTTTGATAATTTAAATATAATTTCAAATTATAATTAATAAATGTCCTAGTTGGATTAATAAAATCGTGAAATTTCTAAAACTTCTTTTGCATTTAAAAGTACAATTTTGGAAAATTTTAAAGAAAACATATTTCATGAAACATATGTTATTAAATTAATCGAGAATAAGGAAATGAGATAGAGATACAAGATCCTAATAAATTAACTTTGATAAAGGAAACTTTATTCAAGAGATGAAATGCGCAAAAATTTAATTTATAACATATATTAATGTAATTAATAACATGTGGACTATTTAAAGATCGTATTCATTAGTGATGAAATTTTTAAGATCGAGAGTATAAATTTAAATGAAGATTCTGGTGAGTCGAGTTTAGTTAGTTGAAGAACTTATAAGATTAAAGGGAAGTTAATGTTTCAAATTGTGAATTTGGGATGAGATTAATTCGGTTAAGATATTCTGAAATATTATAAAAATTAGTAGTTAATAATTTAATTTATTAATGAAAATGCGAAAGTATACGTATTTGAATAAATCGTTATTAGATTAAATTGAGAAGCGGATATTCCCGAACCACCGAGATAGTCCTATTCCAATTAAATCTTTAAAATTAGATAAAATATAAAGCATGTAATTAAATTAGATTAAATTTGGAATTCATGGGAATTCATAAAATCATTATAAATATTAGGAAGTAAGTGATTTGAATTATCAATAATGGAAATTTGAGTAAATAATAAATTTTAAATTAAAGTGAAGCATATAATAAATTGAGATAAATGAAAGGCTAGAAATGCATGAACCACCATAACTATTCTAATAACTGCGAATTTATCATTTAAAATGTTCAAAACTTAAAAAAAAATCAAAGTAGGGAGTTGAAATATTTACGATGAATGTTTAATCAAAAATAATAAAAGTTAAATTAATTAATGGAATTTTTTTTTTAAAATGGAAATTAAATTTTGAGAATACATAATTTAGTTTAATAATAATAAAATTTACAATAATTGAATTTTTATAATAGAGATTTATAAAGTGAAAAATAAGTTGTGAAAATCATCATGATATTGAGGAAAACAAGAGATATTAAAATATTTATAGTTTAAAGTTGAGGATAAAGATTTAAATGTACTTAAAAATTTATGGTTTGAGGATATGGATATAATTAAGAAAATATAGTTTAAATAATATTTTAACGGATATGAGTTAGTATAAGATTTCTTGTTCGGTGTATTTTAGTTTTGTCGAGATTGGCGGTCATTTGGTTAACGGAATACAGCAGCAAACTCCTTGGCGATTTTGGTAATCAAATGGCAATTACGAGAAATAGGTGTACGACGTTGATTACAACAATGATTCTTAGGAAAGACATTTTATAAGGACCAATAATGGAAGTGTGTAAGACGACAGGTGAGTTGTAGGAATGAGTTGATATGAAATAATGGGGATACGTATGTGTATGTATATGTATGTATATGAATTAGTACTAGTGAAGACTCGAGGACGAGTCAAGAATTAAAATAATATGTATGAGTTTGAAGCATTTAAGTAAATAATGTTTTATGAAATTTTCCAAAAATAAAATAACCTAGCATATCAAACGAGTTGACCTCCCATG
>NW_027502496.1:0-32260 GCF_021521415.1 Bidens hawaiensis | reverse complement strand
AGATAAATATGACACAATACACATATGTCCCCAAAAAGCTTAAAAATAAGTAAAAGGGGGAGTGATTACTCACCTGATCGGATGAACGAAATATAAGTGATGATGTGAGAATGATGAACCCTTCGGGATTTACCGTCAAGGATTCCTAATAACATAATACTATGAATTACTTAATAATGAGAGAACATGTATAATGAATTTAGGATTTCGATGTGATTTAAGTTATAATTGTGATTAAAATATTATGGATTGAGCGATTGAACTCTACGGTCATTGTTATGTGTAGTCTCATTAATTATAAATTCTCAACCAATTACCCATGATATAATATAAAATTAAATACTTAAATAATTTAGATAATTAAGATATAAGATATGCTTGTAATAATAAAATATAAATAAATAATTAATTAAATGTAAAAACAAAATAAAATAATAAGTGAAATATACCTTTAATTATTTAAATAAATAATATAAAAATAAATAGATAGTTATAATAATGTGTAGAAAATTAAAGATAGGACGTACTAAAATATAAATAAATATTTTGTTTAAATCCTTTAAAGAAAACTATTTAATATGCTTAGTTTTATAATATATATATATATATAAAGACGTTCAAGGATGACAAAATGTGAATCAAATGGCTGGGTTTTTAACTAAAAAGAATAAAGTTTAATATCATTAAAATATACGTATAATACTTACACATATAAATATATATACATATATACATATATAAATAAGTATATATAAACGTAACAAAAGCTTTTAAAGGGATATGCAAGAAACGTAAAACCAAGCCGTCGGTCTTAATAAAACAATGTTTATTAATAAAATTTGTCATGTATTAAAACTAGTAATAATAATAAATCAAAATTATTAAAAGGAAAATAATAACTTAAAAGATCAGGGTGGTCGGGTTCGAACCCACGACCATCTGATCTCAACAAACGGAACAAGCCAACTGAGCTATCTGATCGATTGAGTAAATGATGAAAAATAAATATAAAATACAATAACCAGTTTAACCCAAAGCCACCAATAACCCTAGAAATCGCAATTGACGAATCCAGGCTATGATTGTTTAATTAAAGATGGGGTTAAGGATCCCGGAACAAAAACGAGTTAGATAGCTTGTTTAATTACCTTATACGCTGATGGATACAAGGTGAATTGGCCTAATTAGAACCGGCTATAGAACGAGGACGAACATGGTGATTGTTGGTGCAAGATGTCAGTAGTTCAGTGTCACGTGTCTGTAATCGTGTTAGTTAGATTTATGTTTTGTATGTAAGCGAAGTTGCTAACAAGTTCGCTGATATGGGCGAACTTGTTAGACAAGCGAAGTTAGGGACAACTTCGCCTGAACATGCCAGGCGAAGTTGTCGTGTCTATATAAGCTGTTTAGGTTACGGATTATTAACAATTCCAACGAATTCAGTTTATTATTCAGAGAACGAGTTAGAGAGAGTCTGTATTTGGTGATCTTTGTATCACGTGTTTACGGTTGCAATATAACGTGTTTGTGTTTATTGTAACGTGTTTAATCGTATCGTCTTCTACGCTCGTAACGTCTTAGAAGGGATTCCGCACCTACGTAGAACGCGATATCTCGTGTAGATCCGGCTGGGAACCTACAATTGGTATCAGAGCTTTTTGCTCGTGATTGTGGTTCGGGATTATCACGCGGGTGTAGAAATCGTTCCGTTCGACTATTCGCGGGACGAGTTTTCTGAGTTTTTGTGTTATACTCACCTCCTACAATCATAAACAACCCATAACACCTTCACAGACCTCGTAAAATCCAGAAATCTAACCTGCAAAAACCATCGTGTTCATCAGGCGAAGTTGCCGTCACTGTTAGTAGGGTTTCAGCGAAGATATAAGGTTAAGCGAAGTTATCCACAACTTCGCCTACCTTCTCAAGTTCGCCTGTATCAGCGAAGTTACCCACAACTTCGCCTACTTCACAAGTTCGCCTACCTTAAGCGAAGTTATTTACAACTTCGCCAAATCAGGCGAATTTAAAAAGAAAGCGAAGTTCAGAATCAGCGAAGTTCAGACTTAAGCGAAGTTATCCACAACTTCGCCTACAGTACTGTTAAAAATAAAATTTTTATTTTTCGGGTTTCTGTGTGTTTCGTGAAAGATGTCTTCAATCAACATTACGGAACTAGTTAAGATGGAAGTGGAAGCGGGTTCGGCTACAAAGGCACCGAAGATGCTTAAGAAAACCGATTATGTAGCGTGGAAAGATCGTTTTGAACAATATGTCAAGTACCAAGATGCTAAGATGTGGGTATGCATACAAGATGGTTACATTCCACCTACTGCTGAGTATGAGGGTCGTGATCAGATAAAGAAATACAAAGAGATGGAAGAAGAAGAGAAGAAAATGTATGAGGCTGAAAGCAAAGCTCATGCTGCGATTACTATGGCTCTTCCACAAGAGATTCTACACACCTTCAGAAAGTATAAGACTGCTAGAGAGCTTTGGGAAGCTCTTGAAAACCGTTTTGAGGGTAATGTGGGAATTCGTGCTTCAAAGATTAAACTACTTAAAACCCAGTTCTCGGTCTTCAAGTATCTGAAGAATGAATCACTTGATGATATCATCACTAGATATTATCATCTGATGACAGAACTCAGCAATTATTCTATTACTTACAAAGAAGATGAGATTGTTGAAAAGCTTCTTGATGCTCTCCCACCGAAATGGGAGATGTACACTGTGTTGATGAGAGAAGACAAAGACTTTGCTGACTATGACCTGGAAACAGCAGTTAACAAGCTACGAACTTTTGAACTAAACATGGTTCGAAAAGAGACACCTACTGATCAGGTTCAAGATCCAGGAATGTATGGTGCAAAGGTTAATACAAGTTCAAGTTCGAAGTCTGATTCGTCTGCTTACTACTCAAAGGGAGAGTCGGGCGCTAACTCAACACATGAAGGTCATGTATCTCTCAACATGAATGGTGATGTATGCTTTGTAGCTGGAGGATCAAATGCTTCTAACCCTCAAGCAACCAAGAGTAGTTTTACCCCAAGTGTTTCGAACAACAACTACTCAAGGATGCCGATGAGTGTTAAATCTGCTGAATAGCAGTTTGCTCTCTATGCATCCTTTATTGCTTCGTATGAAAATTACATTCAGGGTAAGATTGTTGATCCAGCAATATTGGAGGAAGACTATGATCAGATCGATGCTGATGATCTGGAAGAGATGGATGTGCAGTGGCAGATGGCGATGATTGTGAGAAGGGTTAAGAGGTTTATGAAGAAGACAGGAAGGAAGTTTGTTGGTGAGAGACCGGGTTTTGACAAGTCAAAGGTGCGCTGTTACAACTGTCAACTGAATGGCCACTTTGCGAAGGAGTGCACGAATGAGAGAGTTGAACGTAGTCAGAACAGGTCGACACACCAGAATGGGGGTGGTAATGATAATAGGGCCATGATTTCCAGACAGAATGGGGAATATAACTGGAATCTGCATGTTGAAGAAGTGTTCGAACAGGCCAATATGGCGAACATCGAAACTGCAGATACTGAGGAAGTGACTGGCGAAAGTGAAGCTTACATGGCAGAGGATCAAAATGAAGCTTGTATGGCAGATGTGAAAGATCAGCTCACCGAGGTAAGTACTAAACTCCCTTGCACTAAGTGTGAAAATCTGTCTGAATAATTGACAACTATAACTGATCAGTATGTTAGTTTGGATGCTCAATTCAAAACCTTAAAAGAAGAACATCATTTCACTAAAGCTAGAGAAAATAGTTATAAAGTAAAAATAAAAGCTAGTGAAAAAGATATTAGAAGTCTTAAAGCAAATCTAGCTGAAAAAATTAAAGTAATTGATCTGAGCTATGAAGTGTTAGAAGAAAAAACCAAACTAATAGCTGAAAGGGATAAACAGATAGCTGATCACCAGGTGAAAGTGGTGGAACTTAACAGGAAACTTGAGAAATTTAGAAATTCCACCGCTATACTTGATCACCTCGTTAGTGATCAAGGTTCCCCAGTTAAAAGGGGAGGAATTGGATATCATGAAGTTCCGCCACCGTACAATCATAATTACACTTATGATCCTAGTAATCAGAAATCTGTTGATGTTGCTTATAGTCAGACAGTTCCGGTTAAGGTAACTAGTAAAGAACCAGAAGTTAGTAAAGGCGAAACAAGTAAGCCTGTTTCAAATGTTAAGATTTCTGCTCCAAGTCCTGTCTCATCAAACTCGGACAAGTCATCTGAGTCGTGTGAGACAAAAGAAAAGGCAGTGTTACCAAAAAGTGGAGAGAAACATAAAACAACTGAAAAGAAATCTCCACTAAACCCGTATGTCCCACCATATGTGAGACAAACGGGCAGTAATGCAGCCTCATCATCTAAAACAACTGTTGAAAAGAAAGTTGAACACAGGAGTTGTTTCAGATGTAATCAATTAGGACACCTAATTGCTGATTGCTCTCTGAAGCAGAGATTCAGAGGTGTGAGGCCTTCAAAAACTGAAAACAGATCTAACAGTAACTATAATAGTGGTAAAACTGAAAACTCATCAAAGTTCAGAAATTGGACTAATTCAGATTTTCAAAGAAAAAGATCTCAGTTTTTCACTGCTAACAACCAAACCATATGTAATAATTCACTTAATTCTAGAAGGTTTGGATGGCCTCATAGTCAATCTCCAAGAAGGTATCCTTTCAGGACTTACAGAAACTATTCTGATACTAACTTTGGACAGCCAAGGTACGGGATGTATCGACCCAAGACCAATAGGTCTTGGGTCCCCAGATTTTAATCATTTGCTTTAATCGTGCAGGAACAGTTGAACAGGGCTGCAAACAATCAATGGGTTGTGGATAGCGGCTGTTCCCGGCACATGACGGGTAACAAGAAATTGTTACACGATTGGAAACCTGTTCAGGGAGGAAGAGTGAGTTTCGCTGGAGAGAGCGGTGGTAGGATTACAGGAATTGGGACGGTGACTAACGGAAAGATGACGTTAGAGAAAGTAAATTTTGTTGAAGAACTGAAGCACAATCTGCTGAGTGTTTCGCAGATTTGTGACAAAGACTACACCGTGCATTTCACCAAGAATGAAGCGATCGTGCTATATCCTGGTTTCAAGATACCAGAGGATTGGATTGTTATGAAGGCTCCAAGAGAGAAGAATACGTATATCATGGACATGAGGTCGACTGAAATGACCATAGAAGAATCGTGTCTTCTGTCGAAAGCAACTGAATCGGAGTCCGAATTATGGCATAGGAGAATGGGGCATATTCATCTTCAAAAAATGAACTACCTTGTCAAGAATGGGTTGGTGTTGGGTGTTCCCTTGAAGAATTTCAACTTCGAAGACCAATGCTTATCATGCAAGAAGGGAAAGCAACACAAGAAATCACATCACACCAAGAAGATTAATTCTATAGTCAGTACCCTAGAACTACTTCACATGGATCTCTTCGGTCCAGTGAATGTAAAAAGTCTAGGAGGAACATCTTACTGCTTGGTGATCACTGATGATTTCTCTCGATATTCCTGGGTATATTTCCTGAAGTCAAAGGATGAAACTGTTCAGATGGTAAAGAATTTGATTACCAAGGTTGAGAATATCACGGGAAAAAGGGTTAAGTACATCAGAAGTGGCAATGGGACTGAGTTCAAGAACTATGAGATGGAGATCTTCTGCTTACAGAAGGGGATTGAACACCAGTACAGCGCTCCGTATACACCGCAACAAAATGGAGTGGCTGAGAGGAAGAACAGAACTTTAATTGAAGGAGCCAGAACCATGCTGGCTGATTCGAAACTTCCCGTGGTGTTCTGGGCTGAAGCAATTGCAACAGCCTGTTATATCCTTAATAGAGTGTTAACTGTTAAAAGATTAAATAAAACCTGTTATGAACTTATGCATGGGAGAAAGCCCAACTTGAGTGGTCTTGAACCATTCGGGTCCCCGTGTTCTATATTAAAGACCAATTCTAAATTTGGTGAAGTAGCCGACGAAGGAATCTTAGTCGGATACGTTGTTGGGACTCCCAACAGACGGGTCTTTAAAACATCGACCAGCAAGGTTGAGGTGGTGTGTAACACTGATATCACAAGTTACAAATCACCAAAACCAAGCACGGGAGCCGCCGCGGTTTTCGACTATGATAGACTTTTTAAATATTTTAACATGCCTTATTTGGATTTTGCAGAAGTTGAGGAAAGAATTGCTACGAAGATGATATGCGATGAGGAAGACACTTTGGTGCAACGACCACAGTATGATGAATGTAAGCCTTCCTCGTCAAATGCTGTCAATACCCCTGCTGCCTCTACTGAAGAGGAATTCATCAATCCGTTTCACTCTCAACATCAATCACCCATTGATGAGCTATCTTCGAACTTGGAAGATAATCTGAATGTCAGTTCGGTTCCGACTACGAGAATTCACAAAAATCACCCTCTGGAAAATGTGATAGGTGATCTGTCCGATGGTGTACAAACAAGACAAAGCTTGAATGAGCACACCTGTGTTTACACAAGCATTAAAGAATCAGGCATAATCAACGAATGCTTGTACACCTGCTTTATCAGCCAGATTGAACCAAAGAACTATCAAATGGCTCTCAAGGACAGCTCGTGGGTCGAAGCCATGCAAGAAGAATTAGCCCAGTTTAAGAAGATGGAGGTATGGAACTTGGTTGCAAAACCAAAGAATGTGCATGCGATTGGCACAAAATGGGTCTTCAAATGCAAGAGAGATGAGAAAGGGATTGTTATCAGGAACAAGGCGAGGCTGGTTGTTAAAGGCTTTAATCAGCAAGAGGGGATTGATTACAATGAGGTGTTTGCCCCTGTGGCAAGATTGGAAGCCATTCGGCTGTTTTTGGCATTTGCTGCTCATAAGGAGATGAAGGTTTTTCAGTTAGATGTGAAGAGTGCGTTCCTAAATGGTAAAGTCTATGAGGTTGTGTACGTTGAGAAACCTCCGGATTTTCCTGACCCTGACTTTCCCGATCACGTGTACAAGCTAAGTAAAGCGCTGTATGGACTACATCAGGCACCTCGTGCCTGGTACTCAACGTTATCCGATTACTTGCTTGAGAATGAGTTTGAAAGAGGTAAGATTGATAGCACATTGTTCTTCAAGAGAAAAGGGAGCGACTTTCTACTGGTGCAAGTCTACGTGGACGACATTATCTTTGCTGCATCAAAGGTCGCCATGTGTCAGGAGTTTGAGGCCGTCATGAAGAAGAGATTTGAAATGAGTGCTATGGGTGAACTAACTTTCTTTTTAGGACTGCAGGTTGATCAGAAGAAAGATGGTATGTTCATTCATCAGACGAAGTATGTCCATGATGTTCTCAAACGTTTCAAGATGGAGGACAGCACTCCATACGATACTCCAGTCTGCGTCAACCACAAATTGGGTGCTGAGTCAGACAACGATGCAGACGTGGACCCAACCCAATATCGGGCTATAATAGGTTCTTTAATGTTCTTAACTGCTTCTAGGCCTGATATAATGTTTGCTGTTTGTCTTTGTGCTCGCTTTCAGGCAAACCCAAAGGAATCTCACTTGAAGGGTGCGAAGAGAATATTGAGGTATCTCAAAGGCAAACCTAAGCTGGGGTTGTGGTACACAAGAGGAGGAGACTTGGATTTGGTCGCCTACACAGATTCTGATTATGGAGGGTGCAATCAGAGTCGGAAGTCTACAACTGGTGGATGTCATTTTCTTGGTGGCAGACTAGTGTCCTGGCAATGCAAGAAGCAGACCTCAGTCGCAATTTCAACCTGTGAAGCAGAATACATGGCAGCATCCAACTGCTGCTCCCAGGTTCTTTGGATTCAACAACAGTTGCGCGATTATGGTCTGAATTTTACTCTTACTCCTATTTGCATTGATAACACTACTGCTATCTCAGTAACTAACAATCCCGTTAAGCACAGTAAAACTAAACACATTGACATACGTCATCATTTTATACGGGATTGTGCTGAGAAGAAACTGATTGAGCTCGAAATGGTTGATACGCTAGATAATTTCGCTGACTTGTTTACGAAAGCGTTTGACAAAACTAGATTTCAAAACCTTGTTGAGCTGAATGGGATGATCAATCCCGAGTAACCATGCTTTATGTTTTTGTTTAAAAAAAAAAAAAAAAAAAAAAACGTAACTATCGCTTAGAATTATGTCGGTTGCCTCAGTTTGAAGGACATGTCTTCGGATATGTTTGGTCCTCATTTCTACTTGTAGAATATGAGGATAGCCATTAACCAGATGACTGAAAGTGACCGGGGCGGTTTATGATGTGTTTTCATTCTTTCGCTGAAAATTAGTCGATCATACTTAGTTTGAAGGACACATACTTGTATGTGGTCGGTCCAGCTGATCCATTGGATCTTCGGGACAGCCGTTTACCTGAAAACTTCAATTTGATCAGGGCGATTGAAGTTAAAATTTTTTTTTTCTTTCCGGGAGATGAAATTATTTTTCAAGTCTACTACTTCGTAAGAAGTACCTTTGCTATGTTTAACAGAAAATTGATCCAACCTTGGAAAGTGATAGATATACTGATTCTGTGTTCTTAACTAGTGAAGTTATTAGGCCTAAAAGACTTTAGAACAGTCATTGTATGTCATGGTAGCTTTTTATGGTGCGTAAAAGTAGAAGTGATACTAACTAAATCTACTCGATTTTACGTGGAAACTTCTTAAGAGTTGTGCATGTCTTCATATATATCTTTCCGAATGATAGGAAGAAAAGCGATTACCCAGTCATACACGAGCCCGTGAGTGTTCTGATTCCCGTGATTATAGCGTGTCAAGACACTGCAGTGATCCAGATTCGGGACTTGCAGTTGTTTACTACTTTGAAGTTTGAAAAAAAAAATGTGTGAGTTATTGAGACATTCTAGAGTACTTACTAGTTAATCAAGATGCAACAAAGAGTACGGGAAGAAGAGACTAGAGATCGAAGAGTACTTACTAGTTAATCAGACACTACGGGTCGAGGTCAACTCGGGGTGACTTGGGGAAAGCCAAATACGCTTTGAGAATAGATAGGAGGCATCATAATCTCTGAGTTGTTGCCCACTTAAGTTTTGAGCTTAATTGAACCTAACCCGTATCACAGAAACAATGAAAACCATTCTAAGTCATTTACCTGCTTACAACCTGTTTCTTTATGTCATAATACAGCTAAACACGGATCTGTGTGACAGTCACGTAATAAGTATGATTCCTGTTCGGATCTTTTCTAAAACATGGTAGTCCCTGTCGAGACTGAAATTTGATCCCGTGTACTTTAATTTTTCAAATTTTCGTTACTTTTGTAGTTGTTTGATTTTATACCTGGTTACTTGGTCTTGATCGTATCATTTATCTCTTTAAAGGATGTTTTAAAACTTAATTGCAAATTGTTCAAAGTATGGGGTTGTTTTAAAAAATTTTAATATCAGCGAAGTTGTGTATAACTTCGCCTGCAATAGGCGAAGTTATCCATAACTTCGCCGGTACATCTGTGATCCTATATAAAGAAGTTTTTAGGTCAAACCTGTTCATTATTTCAGAAACCTCAGCGAACTTATTCTTTCCTGTCAACCGGCGAACTTATCGTATTATCGTTCGATTCAATCTGTGTTCATTCTTTCTCGATTTCATTGTCGATTAAAGGTCTGTAGGGTTTATAGTTTCATATAATCATTGTTTTTGAGGTTAATCATCGGTCGTTTCGACTCGATTATCGACCTCGTCTTTCGAACCTTAACACCCGATTTTCAAACTTACTTTCACGTGATAGTAAACATATTAATCGTCCAAATCGACTCAAAATCTTGTGTTAACTGGCCGAAATCTTCAAAGTTGTCCAAATCGATTCGATTGAACAGCCTTAACTGTCGCCTTTTCATATTCGGCGAAGTTACAGTTTAGGCGAAGTTATCCGTAACTTCGCCTGAGGTTTAACTTCGCCTGATAATAGTTTTTGAAACAGTTTATGAGGCGATGTTGTGGTTAGGCGAAGTTTTCATTAACTTCGCCTGGACCTTTTTACTTAACAGTTAACAGACGAAGTTCAAGTTGAAGCGAAGTTGTTTCCCAACTTCGCCCTACCTTTAACTTCGCCTGTACAGAATAGATCACAACTTCGCTCATGGTAACAGGCGAACTTGTGATTTGCTTTGACGTTTATATAACTTAGCCTGTTTGTTGCAGATATGGCTGCTGTAGCTGGAGCAGGTGGTGCAGGCGGTGATGACGGAGGTGATAACCAAAGACAGTTCTTCCCGGGTCACAACATGTATATAACATTAGACCCGGAGGCGAGCGGAGTTGATGATTTCCGCGAAATCATCACGTTTCTGTTACGCTCGCGTATATTCCACGCGATCACTACAACACTGCCGATATCCTTGCCCAACATTGAGGATTTTTGGCAGACAGTGGAATATGACTGTAGAGTCGAGCCCCCGGTGATGCGCGCAACAGTCAACAATCAGATTGTTCAGTTCTCTTCTGAACAAATCCGGGCGGCTTTACGGTTTGGAAACGAGACAAGGGATGACCCGACAGAGTTTGTGGCTCCTTTCCGTGATGGAGCATTTTTGAGGATGGGATACTCTGGTCCCTTGGGGGATACGCAGAGAAGGAAAGGGTTTTTGCTTGACCAGTGGCGCTTTCTCATGCATGTCATGATTGTATGCATGTTAGGGAGAAAGGCTGGCACTGATGGCATGGGCGCGACCATGCAGTCGGCGATGACTGCTCTGACTTACAACAAGCGATACAGCTTTAGTCAGATGGTCTTCTATGAGATTGATCGTCAGAGAAGGGCGATGGCGCGTGAGAGATTCATCATGTATCCAAGATTCCTACAAATGATCTTGAATCATGTTGCTTCAACGCTACCTCAGCGCCGTCCGATCAGATACGTTGAAAGTGTGAATAAACGGATCTTCGCCCAATGTAGATCTTCGAGTGCGAGGAGCAAACCTGATCTCCGTCCTCGCCATGCTCCGCTGTTTGGGTACTTAATCAACCCAGGGTATGTGCCTGCTCGTGGGGACGAGTTTCGGGACCCGGCACCACAACAGGCAGGAGCACCTCAAGATATACCTGCTGCACTTGTTGTGTCACTGGAGGAGAACGTGGACCTTGATGCTGAGTTTGGAGGTCAAGGCTACTTTGATATGGAACGGGTGGACCCTGGAGAGTATGTGCAAGTCTCGGTTGAGAGGGTGTCGATTGTGAATGTTACTAGGACAGCTGCTACGGTGGCTGGTTCTGATTCTGATGATGAAGTGGCTGAGGCAAGAAGGATTATGGTAACTCGAGAAAGACTACATGGGAAGAGAAAGATAACTGATGATGACAGCGAGTCAGACTATGAGGAAGAGGTACAACAGTTAATACGCAGATCAAGAAGGGAACGGATAGGTGCAGGTTCTGGAGCTGGTGAGAGCTCGAGGGTGGTACGTTTCACCCCACCCGCACTATCCAGTATGACAATGGTTCCCTCAACATTACAGGTTACAAGGCCAAGCGCTACGGATGTTCCCGTGGTGGCTACCTCATCTACATTTGGCCTCCCACCCACTACTTTCCAACTATCAGCTCCTGAGATTGTCTCGTTGCCGCCTCCAACTCTTACTCCAACGGAGGTCGTGGCACGCTTTATTGAGTCGACTGTTGTGGCCACTGCAGGGTTATCGGTGACAATACCACCTGCGGTTACGTCTATTTCTACTTCTGAGGTCCCGATGACATCGGAAATCCCTCCTCAGTACACTCAAGATATATCACATATGAGGTTCGATTTCGATGCAACCTTATCAGACTCTGAACGAATAGCAACACTTGAACGGGTCGTGGCAGAACAATCAAGGATAAATCTTATCCAGACCCAGGCTATTCAACGCCTAGTTGCAGAGAATCAGATGCAGTCGTCCCTGCTGGTAGAACATGGAAAAATCATAGATGCTCTGAAGGAGTTCTTGGCATCTCAGGGGGAGACGAGCTGTAAAGGCGATGAGTTGAGGACCAAGAGACGAAATGATAGAGACGATGATCCCAATGCGTCGAAAGATGCAGGTGGTGAGTTGCCAAGAACTGATCAAGCTCTTGGAACTTCCACAACTCAGGGGGAGTCGACAACTGCAGCTGGTGATGATGATGTGGTGGTATTGGACGTAGAGGAGATGGATGATGAGTTGGTTGGTGATGATGATGTACTACCGAGTGATGAGATAGAGAAGATTGGTGAAGAGATAGTTATTGATAATGAGATTGAAGAGGGAGAGATAGTAGAGGAGAATGTGGAGCATGAGATACCAGAAGTAGATAAGGCATATATGAGTCAACAGATTGGAAGTGATGAGACGGAATGGGAAGAGCAGCCTAGATGGAAAGAAGGCTACGCTCAGTGGTTCGTCAAAACGAAGAAACCGGAGGTCCCTACTATGTTTAAGAAGACTTACAACATTAGAGGCTATGCTGAATCGAGAAAAAGGGATTATTTGCTGGATATACGATGAGCAGTTGAGGCTCTTTGTTATTAAGAGGTATGATGGTGTTCAGTACTTCAAAAGACTTTTAAGATCGTTGAATACACTGCCAGAATGTGAAGTGAAAGACTTAGCCAGATTGGGATTGATAAACCGAAGTGATGATAATATGGCTAGAGTTATTGGGAAGATTGTTTGGAAGGAAAGTATAAAAGAGAAGAAGTTTGAGCTGTTGAAACCACAAAAGGGAAAACTTATCGAAGACAAAGATCGTGGATTGAGAGCAGATGGTAAACCTTGGATGATTATGAAGTATAAGCCGATCCGGTGCCTTAAAGAAGTGCCGATGAAACAGATGCCCAAGGATGTGCTCAAAGATCTAAAGTGGTGGTATGTTGATTGTGAAACAGCTGAAGCAGTGATGGAAGACGAAGATGAACAAGAGCTGCTAAGAGTTTATGATCCGATGCATCTAGTGAACTTGTCGCAAGCTGATCTGCAGGTGCTGAATGAGAAGAAAATCTTTTATATTCCTGCTTGGAAAGACGAAGCGAAGAAATATCAAAGAATTGTATCAGTTTGTGTACGCGAAGGAGTTCATGCTTGAAGATGAAGATGCAAGGTCGTTGAAGATTACAAGACACGTGTTTGAAGATAAAGAGTTGAAGCTACTGCCAAGGGGGAGTCTGTTGGTGCAAGATGTCAGTAGTTCAGTGTCAAGTGTCTGTAATCGTGTTAGTTAGATTTATGTTTTGTATGTAAGCGAAGTTGCTAACAAGTTCGCTGATATGGGCGAACTTGTTAGACAAGCGAAGTTAGAGACAACTTCGCCTGAACATGCCAGGCGAAGTTGTCGTGTCTATATAAGCTGTTTAGGTTATGGATTATTAACAATTCCAACGAATTCAGTTTATTATTCAGAGAACGAGTTAGAGAGAGTCTGTATTTGGTGATCTTTGTATCACGTGTTTACGGTTGCAATATAACGTGTTTGTGTTTATTGTAACGTGTTTAATCGTATCGTCTTCTACGCTCGTAACGTCTTACGTAGGGATTCCGCACCAACGAAGAAAGCGATATCTCGTGTAGATCCGGCTGGGAACCTACAGTGATGACGGCTACGATACTGCGATTTGTATTAGGGGTAGTAGGCGCTGCGATAATTATTGTGCAGCCCGAAATAATTGTGTTTTTATCAGCCCTAACTCGTATATCAAGGATCTCATATTTGATGGTTTTGTTAATAACGTATATACATAACCAATTGATCTTTGTTTTTAAATTCATAATGTCGGTGGGTTGAAATAGGCAAGGTCAACAATCCTTTTGATTTGATTTCCATGATTATCGCGATAATTGTGCTACCAGTAACTAAACAATTTCGGGTTAGGGTTTTAACATATACGGGTTTGGGTTGTTTATAATATAATAATAATAACAGAAATTGAATTATGGTCCCTGTTGTTTGAAGGTGGAAGCATATTGAGGTAAAACTTAGTTTAGGGTTATATTTGACAAAATTTGAAAGTTATACATATATATTAAATAAGTAAATAAATAATAATATTATAATAATTAGTTTACTCGACAGTGCGATAATTTTCGTGATAGAATTTCCCAAATGTAAAACGGGTCGGGTTACGGATATAATTTAAGAGTTTGAAAACCCGAGTTGTTACAGTCTCCTCTACTTTAGGGAATTTCGTCTCGAAATTAAAGAATATTATAGCAACATCATTAAACTTTGAGGAAGAGAAAATTTTAATTATAATTTAAAAATTAATTATAATACAGAACTTTGAATAGTCAAAGCAACGCTCCAAATGCAAATCCGATAAGGACACTTATATATAGGATGTACTAGCGGCGTATCCCCCATGTCCTTATCATCTCTGCATTTGTACCGTTGCTCCAACTACTTTCGGTTCTATATTATGACACACAACTGCATGCATTATGATTTCCATGCGAGGACTTCAATAATTATGTAGGCCTCCATAATTACTTAGATCGTCGGATGGTCCATACAACTACTCCCATCATTTAAGTTACAAAACATTTGAAAGACATGATATTTAGAGAAAACAAGAATCTTAATACGTTTTGGTTGTAAACTAGAAGATCGTAGTTGTGTAAAATAAATTGAATTCTTAAGTTGATTTAACAACATATTAAAGTTTCTAAAACGTCTTCTGATATAAATTTCGGAAGTTTGAAAAGGAAAGGATTCTTTAGGGTTAAATGTGAAACGAATCTGGATGAATGAGGTCAAGCGATAAACTAAGAGTACAATATTATAGGAAGTTGTCTTTTTAAAAGGTAGATTTTATTGTATGAGCATAATCACTTGAAATTGAAATTGAAATTGAAATTGTTTAAATTCAAAAATTGAATAAAGGTTTGTTAGGATGTATGATTGAGAAAAAAAATAAAATATGTTTAGATAAAAAATGACAAAAATATCTTCTTTGATAAACTTAGTTATGATTAATTTGATTTATCTGAATTAAAATAACTTGATTAATTAGATCTATAAAACATGAATATTTGAAATTGATTGAATTGAAGTATTTTGATTAGGTTGCAAAGTAGGATTTATTAAAATAAGTTTGGAAATTTTGAGCTTGATGAACATGATTAAATCGAGAACAAACATGGCGTAGGTGATTAGGATTTCCATATTTGTAGCAATTACAGGTAGCAGGGTACAAAATTTGAGCAAACGTTGTAGAATGGGTTTTAGAATTACACAACATAGACCGTTGTGGAACGTCTTGTGGTACGAGACAAGTGATTACATTGGGTATAAAGCGATGTAAGGATTGAATTGAATAGTGATAGTGGCAAGCGAAACATAACGAGTGAATTCTGACGTAAAGTTACGTTTTCGAGACGCGATGATTTTTGTTGAGATTGATTGTTAACTTGATTAGCCGCATACATTAGATGTTTAGACTTGCGTTTTTTTTAAAATTTTTTTTATGAGAATGAGTAGGAGTTAATGAATTGAATTTATTAGTGAAAGAGTTAATGAAGAATATTGAATTGATTGAATTTATGTTTTGGAAATTGAGTTTACATTTTAGAGATCGCAGGAGCTATCTCCTTGACTAAACATGTGGCTAAGAGGGGGTTATAAGAGATAATGATTGATGCTTTCGATTTTGAGAAAACATTATATGATTAATAAAGAGGTGATTTAATGAGAAGATTGCATAGTTGTTTAGATTTCATATGAGTTATTGTGTAAAACAAAACTTAAATGTGTTGTGCTGATATTTATTCATAACTTAAGGATAAGTTAGAATTTAGGATGAAAATAAATGATTTAATTTGATTTGCGCATGAGTTTTATCAAAGTTTGATATGTTTTAACAAATTAAAAATTGAGGTTGAATACTTGAAATATGCTTAATAAGTTATATATGATACCATGGGTATAAGAAAACCATTTGATTATTAAATTGTGGATAATATTATTTAAATTACTGGATATTTTGATGATATAAAAACGTGATAAGATGAATAGGTGAAAACTAGTAGAGTTTAAGTTGTTTTGATTGGCTCTTGATAACCGAATCTAGATGAAAGAAGAATTTGTATCCGATCAAGAGAATAAAAATGTTTTGAGTGTATAAAGAGATCGAATAAATAGATCTTGATTCAAAAGTGATTTAGTAAGTAATTGAATAATTTAATAATAGAATAATATAATAATAAAATCAAATCATAAATCATTTCGTATAAAATCAAACAAATAAACAAATAACGAATGCTCTTCGATGTGTTGGGTTTCCCATGAGTTTTCCATGACATTTTGTTTCCCCAACTTATTAGCATACCAAAACCAAAACAAATGTGTTAGTCGGCCTCCCATGAGCATTACATGGCAATTTGAATGGCCCAACTTAATTAACAAATCAACGAACCAATTGAGTTTATTGGCCCATGAGCGTTACAAGGCGATTTGACCGACCAAACTAAATAACGAATAAACCAACTCAAGCATAAGTAGTTGAAACATCTCGTGTATCACCACGGATGATAATGTTCCAACAAAATATCGGAAATATAACAAATTGTGCAAATGTACAGTTGGCGTGTCCATGGAGTCCCATGGCTTTTACACCTGACTAGACAATAAAAAAAACAGTAAAACACAATAAAAGGTGTAACCGTTTGGCCGATTACGTTAAATGCTTAAAGTGTCGGTCGCATGACAATTTCCACTATGGCGTGGAATCTTGTCACACTCCCTAGTTTTAAGTGAAAAAAAGCAAAAACAAAGCTAGGAAATTCACAAGGAAACTTCCGACAATAAAAGGCAATTTAATATAAATATTTTAAGATTGAGGCATAGCCTCGAAGTTATAAAAATATTTTGAGAATGAGAAATAGTCTCGGAGTAATAAAATATTTTGAGAGTGAAGCATAGCTTCGGAGTTGTGTGTGTGTGCATGACAAATAAAATAAACTGTTAGCTAAGCAGTTAAATAAGTACCTAATCTAGCACGAAAATTACATAAGCTGTAAACAATCAAATAGAACACATCAGGTAAACAAATAAGCATGTATGGGGCTCCTAAGTATGTTACTAAGGCACCAATAACGGCCTATCTTAAACCTTCGGCTTTGCGTACCAATCACGACCTAAATCATGTAACTAAAAGCTAATTGACGTCTAATGATCCGAATATTCGTTTAAAACGAACCGCGGCCAAAATCGACCGTAAACCACTATAAATAGGTGAACATATTTCGATTAAACTTGCCCACACCACCCTCACTACATTGAGACCTAAACACCTAAGCAAATTGCAGTAAACAAAGCCGTCAAGAACCCGTTCGCCATCAAGCTCCAGCCGCAAACCCTTGTTCTTCGTTCTCTGTTAATCCTTCACCATATTAGGTAATTAAAATGTGCATTGAAATCGCTTTTAACCCATGAACATTAACCCTAAACCAATTTTAACAGACAATTATCAGATTAATCAATCTAAAGATCTAGGGTTTATGGATAATCTGGTTTCTACACATGCTGGTTATATTTTCTTTCTATCTGTTTTAATCACAAATTAACACACCAGCCAGGCTGGTGCGTGTGTGGTTAGTCATCTGGAACCGGTTCAGGCGTGGGTTCGAGCCCCCTTAAGCCGGTTTTTTGTAATTTATTTTCCTTAATAATTTTTCCTTTATTATAACTAATATTACTTATAAATATCAAGTAATAAATGTTATTTTTTTTTTTCAAACCCAAACCTCAAAATCTCATGAAACCCGGCTTTATAGTTTTATTATTTAAAAAAAAACCTTTTTAATCACATTTTCATATTTGCTATATATAATTCAATATTAAGTAAAAGTTACTTTAATAAACCAAAGTATTTTAGATTGTTCATAATAAAGTTTTCTTTTAAACCTCCACGTTAATGTATATGTATTACATAATATTTATCTTATCTATCAAGAATAATTAACAAAAATTGATAGTTAAATACAAATAATAATAATAATAGTAATAATAATAACATTAACAATCACAACAACCGTATGAATATGATAATAAGACTAGTTACATATTAATAACCTCATCGAAATCCAAGACTCGTAATAAGTCTTGTAATACAATATGTTTGTAACAATTTTTTTTATATTATCGTTAATAAATAGGGCCTTTCTTCGACGAACCTCGAGGAGCTTGACCATTTTCAATCCTAGCCTTTTCTTTTTTTTATCTCGTCTTCGTTTACCTCATTCTCTAAGGTGAGTTTACATATCCCCCTTTTTTATCTTGTAACTTTTAGGGGTGGCATGTATACCCTATTTAAATTACTCATTTTTACTTAGTTATCTGTTCACAACACAATTCAATATATGTTTATGTGTGATTATTGCTTAATTGTTTATTTTATGTTTGGTGGTTAGTATCTCATCCTCACCTATCCTCATCTAGTATGATCATACATTTACCCAAGTACTTTGATTTCGTATAAAAAAGAGCGGGTCCACATCTACTTAGTTGTTTACATTTTCATAAGAATTGTAATATTCATCATTTACATATGAATTGTATTTTTTTTTTCAATATATACTTATAAAACCAAAACTTATGTATTCTCACCAACATTCGTGTTGACAAACTCTATTTTTATACATGCTACAGGTACAAGTAATTTACATTGTTCAAGATCGAAGAAAATTAGTTTTACCTTAGGATGTTATTCAAAATACAAAAGCATGATGTAATTGTCTCTTATTATTAAATTTTTGTACTTGTTTGATGTTAATGAAATTAAATAATCATTGTCACTTTAATTAGTGTCTTTCGAGCTACTGTCCAATCAATATATATATATATATATATATAAAGACGTTCAAGGATGACAAAATGTGAATCAGATGGCTGGGTTTTTAACTAAAAAGAATAAAGTTTAATATCATTAAAATATACGTATAATACTTACACATATAAATATATATACATGTATATACATATATAAATAAGTATATATAAACGTAACAAAAGCTTTTAAAGGGATATGCAAGAAACGTAAAACCAAGCCGTCGGTCTTAATAAAACAATGTTTATTAATAAAATTTGTCATGTATTAAAACTAGTAATAATAATAAATCAAAATTATTAAAAGGAAAATAATAACTTAAAAGATCAGGATGGTCGGGTTCGAACCCACGACCATCTGATCTCAACAAACAGAACAAGCCAACTGAGCTATCTGATCGATTGAGTAAATGATGAAAAATAAATATAAAATACAATAAACAGTTTAACCCAAAACCACCATGAACCCTAGAAATCGCAATTGACGAATCCAGGCTATGATTGTTTAATTAAAGATGGGATTAAGGATCCCGGAACAAAAACGAATTAGATAGCATGTTTAATTATCTTATACGCTGATGGATACAAGGTGAATTGGCCTAATTAGAACCGGCTATAGAACGAGGACGAACATGGTGATGACGACTACGATACTTTGATTTGTATTAGGGGTTTAGTAGGTGCTGCGATAATTATTGTGCAGCCCGAAATAATTGTGTTTTTATCAGCCCTAACTCGTATATCAAGAATCTCATATTTGATGGTTTTGTTAATAACGTATATACATAACCAATTGATCTTTGTTTTTAAATTCATAATGTCGGTGGGTTGAATTAGGCAAGGTCAACAATCCTTTTGATTTGATTTCCATGATTATCGCGAGAATTGAGCTACAAGTAACTAAACGATTTCGGGTTAGGGTTTTGACATAAACGGGTTTAGGTTGTTTATAATATAATAATAATAATGACAGAAATTGAATTATGGTCCCTGTAGTTTGAAGGTGGAAGCATATTTAGGTAAAACTTAGTTTAGGGTTATATTTGACAAAATTTGAAAGTTATACATATATATTAAATAAGTAAATAAATAATAATATTATAATAATTAGTTTACTCGACAACGCGATAATTTTCGTGATAGAATTTCCCGAATGTAAAACGGTTCGGGGTACGGATATAATTTATGAGTTTGAAAACCCGAGTTGTTACATGATGCGAGGAGCTTCCTAAGTCAACAGTTTTCTTTGTTGGTGTGGCTACAACACATATAGAACACCAAAATTAGGTTGTTAATACACTTTTCATTTCCAGTTGACACTAAACCGACAATTAAAAAATTATACTCAATTTTATGCCAATTATACTCAATTTTATGCACTTGTTTTTTAATACCTTTTTTTATCCTCTTTTAATTTTGCGGCGAAGGAGTTTGTACATCCACAATTTTCTTTGTCTTTTTTGGTGTGTCTACAACACATAAAGAAGACAACAAATACGTTGTTATTACAGTTTACATTTATACATTACTGCAATATCTTTTTGAATACCTGTTTTTTCATCCTCTTTTACTGTGTGAGGCGAATGACTCCCCACATCATCACTTTTCTTTGTTTTTTTTTGGTGTTGCTACAACACATACAGAATACATCAAATATGTTGTTAATACAGTTTTAATTTATATTACGAAATCAATAAATTACAAATAATTTTTAATATTTTACCAATCTGTGAAACACCTAGACTGAAAGACGGTCCATCGGTTTCAAAATCTTCATGATCTGCAAAATCCAAATACGTATAACTCTAAACTGTAAATATTACCAACAACTATGTATCTTTTTGGCTTACCTACGTTCTTGGTTTTTATGACAGCTTCCCTTTTTGTTGTTGCATCGTTACCCCTTGTGGTTCTTCGGTTTCATCTTTTAATAACCTGTCATCATCATCCCTGTTACTCTCATCTTGTGTTGTTTTGTCATCCGCATTGATATCCACATCTTCAACTTCCATTTTGTCATCATTTTTTCCACCTATCACAAATTTTTCATACATAGCATACGTTATCTTCTCCTTCGTATATGTATGGTGACCTAAAATTTTTTATGTTTTAATACAAACAAATACTTAGTTGCATCTTCCGATTTCTCACTTCTATTCATCTCGTCCTCGTTTTCCTGTTCATTCAACCCATTTTTTTCTTGTTCTTCATCCACCTGTAGCTCATCTTTGCTCTTTTTCTCTTCAACTTCAGCCACATCGTCATTTTTCCCTTCTCTTTGCATATCCTCTCCCATCTCATCCCCTTCGCTTTCCATATCCTCTCCCATTTAATCCCCTTCTGCGATAAAATGATTTGACAAAGAATTTATGTATCAGCTGACTTATGTTATTTACTAACCTTTTTTTTCAATTGTTTATTATCTTGTTTCACGAACCTCGACCGCTGACATTATCCTCCTCTTGGTTGTTGTCTAAGCTAACTTCTATTGCGTCTCCAAGATTTTCCTCCTCTTGGACATCTGTTTCTTCCTCATAATATTCTTTTTATCATTTAAATGTTTTAAAAAACAATATTAATATCGATTTATAAGTTAATAAATTATTTTCCTAATATCTTACCTCAACAGTTTAGATTATCCAGAACATTTTTAATTAACTTACCAGTATCATCTTCGTCACCATTTGTTAGATCTCCTACCTTCATCGTTAATGCACTTCTGTAACGGCTACGAAGTTCTTCAAACTACTTCGATTGTACGTTCTTTTTGATCAGCTTTCTTAACATTTTATACATTTGTTTTTTTGCACTCTCAAACTCTTGGAGATATTCTTTTGCTTCACACACCTTAGCCTTTTTTACAAGAAAAGCAGAATATATATTAACTTACGTTTTATTTAACAAATAGCATATGTTATAATTTGGTAATTTCTCACCTGCAAAACTTCTTCGTCGTCACCTTTCTCCTCCTTTATCCATTTTATTAGTTTCTTTTTCTCCTATACTCCGAATCCTCCTGCTAACCTTTCTTTTCTATCTCTTGAACTAAGCAAATCCTTATTCCAAAACTTAATTGGGTTCGTCTTTTCATCTTAATACACTTCTTTGAAGTCCATGCTTTCAACATATAACAACTGTAAAAACAAAATTAATGAATATTAGTTTCCTACCAGTTAATGTATTTAAACGTTTCAAACATCCTGAACATTAACATTCTTAACTCAACTAACAAATTACCGTTAAAACTGTTAGTGGCCCGCAGAAGTATTTGCTTACATTACATCTTTCCCATCCAAGCTTACATGTTTTCAAGAATTTCATAATGTAAGAATCCCAATCAATTTTCTTGAAATTTTTTTTGCTACTTATGTAGTGCAAGATTTCCTCTCTACATCTTCCTTGAGTTTTGCAGTCCCCCATGATGCATAAGAACAACATTAAGAAGTCAAGACGGAATATGAACGTATCTTTGTCCTCAGCTTCCCTTATTTTTGCCACAATTTCTATTGGGGCAACATGTAGTCATGGATATCTCTCTCTCCATTCTGCCACACTGTTGTGACATTCTTCATAATACTTGAGATTCTCAATTTTTTCACCCTCACATGGTATTCCAAACAACGTCCTTATTGACTTCTTTGTTACCTTAATACTACCCGACTCAACCTTAATGGTCATTTTATCTGGATTGAACCTATCAACAACGAAATGTGCTAACTTGGCCGATATCCCGTCAATATTAAAGTTTAGCATCATCCCAAAATCCATTTTCTTTAGTCCTTTCCTTTGATTCTTTTTTAATTCCTTTATGCACATGCATAACTGAGACGGCGATGAACTTGTCCTTATACCATGCCACCTTTCCTTCTTTTCTTCTTCTATCATTTCTGCCTTATCTTTTTTACAATCTCTTGTTAGTTTCCCCAAAAACTTTTTCCTTGACCACTGGACCTTCTCACCTGTTTTGTAAATAAATTTAGTTCTTCTTAACAAAAATTGGTCTACACTTCACAAACTTTTTTTTTCTTTGATAGCTAACAATATATACATGTGTCCTCCCCGTCTGAGTATTCCCCCTAAGAATCTATTGCCTCTTACCCTGTTAGTATTAACAAGTTCATTATTTTTATTTTAAATTATGAAACATCTTTACAAAATATATGTTAAACTTCACATGCTACTAGTTACCTGTTTGTTTTTTCTTTCCCGCCTTGCATTTCCTCTTTATGTCAATCTCCTAACTGTCTAAATCTGTTGTTTAAATTATCAATAAATTAGTATCAAATGTATCCAAACAAAATTTAATTGGATTCAATTAAAACTTATGACACTATTACGATATTTTTAATTACTTAATATATTATTATCGAATTCTACTTGTCAGTTATTATTGACTGTCTTTGTTAACATTTTTCCGCCATTTTTAAATTTAATGTTGTTTATTGAACTCATCTTTATTTATTTTTTCTGATTATTTTTGTTAACCTTTTTATCATTATTTTTGTTTTATAACCTCAAACTTTTTGTTCTAACTGATAGCCTTTGTTAAACAAAAATCCTCTTAAACAGTAACGTATGTTTTACTTAATAAATACATATGTTATTACTTTATTTTTTCAAACAACTTAAATTTCATCCTCATCAATTTACAATACAATTATTTAAAACATTTAATACTACCACAAAAATTTAAATTTTACTTGAAAGCATGTTTTTCTGCAACTTCATTTCCCTCCTTGCTTAGTAGTGCTTCTTGGTTGATTCATTTCTTCGGATTGATCTTCTTCACTTTCTGCTAAATCTGCTTCAAACACAATCCATCAAACCAATACTCCATATTTTATTGACTATAACATATCATATAATTTAAAGATTTACTCATAATATATATTTCTACCTGATTCGGAATCTTGTTCCCATTGCTTTTGTTTCTGCACCTTCCATTTTTTTGGTGTACTATCCTCTTGGTAATCACTACCTTCAGAATCTGTTAATTCAATAATACATTTAAATTCTTTAAAATTTAAGATGTCTATAATGATGCCAATGATTTGAATACCTGAATATCTATTAGTTCTGGTTTTCCTTTTTTCGTTTCCTTTTCTTTTTAAAGCTCCTTTACTTTTCAACATAGCATCGACCAAATCGTCTTCGCTTTCTTCCAAATCTGTATTTATTAACTATCAATCCAATATCTTTTCAGCATCACTATAATGCAACATCATTTTTACTCTTATTGCAGTAACAATTTAAATTCATACTAAAATGTTTCTTTGTGTTCTTTTTTTGTTTTCATTTGACTCTTTTTCTTGTCGGTTGATTCAATAAAAATCGGATTTCGAATTGTGTTCCTAAACCCTTTTTTCAAAGTCCATGCATTATTACAAAAAAACAAAGTTAAACTATCACTTAGCTAAACTTTAAATTCCAAAAAACAAAGCTCATTTATTGTACCCTTAAAGTTTTGAATACTTTTTTGTTCAATCTCAGTGGTGCCACATCCTTTCTTCTTTGAACTTTTCATATAGATTGGGTTACATAAGGGGTTTTCAATTTCCTTCTTTGTTTTTTGAAAATGCTTCTACTTCTTCTATCGATTACAAGGTACTTCTTCTTTGATGTGCTTTCTTTCATTTTCTACAACTAATCCAAAAAAATATTCAAGAATATACACTAAAATCAAAAACTATTTTTCATGACTAAGTAAGTGATGTCAGTTTATAGTCAACAACAAAAAGCTAACAAATCCCCAACATACATGGTATTTTGTTGTTTTTTCGTTTTAAGCATTTTTTAACCTAGTTTTAGACTCTAATCATGTAACTTATTAAAAATCTTCAAACATAAACTTACTTTCCTTAAACCTTAAAACATCCCTAATATTTTTAAAACTAAACTTTATAATTTTAGTAATGCATTTCATTACGAAATTTTGTTACTGTATTTCTTAGTTTAAAAGTTTAGTATTTAAACTACACAACATATCTTATGTCTGGTTAACCTTCCGTTAAGCTTAAAAAAATTTCAAAATCAATTAGGTTTTTTTTAACTTTAAAATGACCCAAATTTTTGACAATATAAAAAATTCATTCGGGTAAAAAACCTTTAGGACACATCTAGGTTTTCTTAAACTTTAATAAAACCAAAAATTTTTTTACCTAACAATGAAATCGGGTAGAAAACCTTTCAAAATCAATTACGTTTTGTTACACAGAAAGATGACTGAAATGTTAAAAACCTAAAACATAAATCGTTTATTATATTAACTTCCTGTCAACCCAGAAATACATTTTGTAACTTGAAGAACGTATATGAATGAACCAAATGTACCGATTCTGTAGACGACGACTATCGTATCGTCGGAAATTTCACTTGTTGAACTTATTTACTTGTTTCTCTCTAGAATCACAAGAAGCTGAAGCGGTGAGGTTTAATGTTTTTGTGAGATTTGTTTTAAATTTTGAATGGTTTTGTGAGATTTGTCTGCATGTATGGTTGATTAGACATAAAGCAAATGTGGTTGAAAGGTCGGTTTTACCCTTACGTACTTCTAATTTGTTTTTTTAATATAAATATTGTACTAGTGATAAGGATTTGATCTCAACCATCCATTACAAGAAATCAATGGCTTAGAAAGAGTTTCCGGGTTTTCGCAACTGGAGTGAGTTTTTATTTTAACCTTTCCATATATATATATATAAATATATATACACACACATAAACAAATATTTATTTTGGAAATTGGGATGTGTGATGCATCCTATATAAGAGCATTCTCAACCCGTTCCTCATCCCTATCTCTATAATTACACTAAAAAACACTAAATTTCTCTCTCCTGTTCAATTAAATAATATTTTTATACCTTTATCATTACAGTTTTCTCTCTCCTTTACTCACAATCAATCCAACAAATATTAAAAAATAAATAGGGAAAACAATATTTTCCCAAATTTACAAAAAATCACTACATTTCTCTCTCCACCCTATAATTTACACTCACAATCGCTTATAACATCACCCTATAATTTGCAAACTTCCCTCACATAATTATAGAGAATGGGATAAGAATGCTCTAAGGAGGTCAAAAGGCTACATGTAGTTGTTGGTCTTCACAACCAATATAAAAAGTTGAGTAAATATGCCTTAATGTTTCAAATTCGTTCCCATATACAATGGTCACAATCGATTCTAAGAGTTAGATTAATAGATGTTTACATTATATTTATAATTAAAATAGTTATTTAATTTGCTTTTTTTTGCTTGTATGTTACGTTATGTTTTAAGCAAATATGCTTTAATTTGCTTATTTTCTAATAGATATTTACCTTATGTTTACATTTTTTTCTTGTATTGTTGTGTAGTTGTGCAATGACTCATTACTTCATTTTTGAAGGCATGTGTGTTTTCATTGTTAATTTTTTAAGAGACTAAGGTACAGTTTGTTTTTAGAGGTAAAATGTCTACAGTTTATAGATCATATTTGCAGATATTCGATAAAGAAAAGGTGGATCAAACCTCTGTAGTCTACAAGAAGATGACTCTTTGTTTTTTAACTTCTGCGTACTGCTAAAATAAGATGAAATTAAAATTAAAAAAAACAATTTTAACTTAAAAAGTCTTCAAACCTAGACATAAACAATTTTTCAAGTGCTCATTTAAAACCTGAACATAAACAATTTTTCAAGAGCTCAATTAAAACCTAAGCATAAACAATTTTTATGTGCTTAATTCAAACCTAAACATATTCAAACCAAGTGCTCAATTCAAACCTAAACATAAACAATTTTCCAAGGCATAAACCAATTAAGCATTCCACAAAAACACATAAATCTTACGAAACATAACTCGATATAAAACAATAGTTGCTCAGTGTTATCATATAAATTTGAAATCACATGGTTAGACTAATCACAAAACATAAAATAATCGGTTACCTTATCTACGGGTGGCTAAGAGGCGGTGACTATGGGGGTGGAGGACAGGGAGGTGATAGAGGTGAGGGTGGAGGAGAGGGGGTGGCCTACGGTGGGGGTGGATGAGAGGGGGAGATGATGAATTGTTTGAGGGTGTAGTAGAGGAATGATGTTTTTAGTTTATAAAAAAATAGGGTTTGGAAGTTTGAAAAGGTTATAAGTGAGTAGTCAGGGTAAGAGGACGTGTATATCTTTTTTTAATGAATGAAATGTCTTTTAGAAAACAAACACACTGCAAACCACCATGTCTAGAAATGAAGAAGAGTTTTTCTCTAAAAACAAACACCACATAAATTATAATTTTTGTTGTTTTAAATATCCTAAGTTACATAATGAGTAATTTATGAAAATGGCTTTCACTTACTATCATTTATATGCCTTTTCTTCTCGGTTTAGTCATCCTAATGCATGGATTTTATGTTTTCCAATTAAGTGGAAGCATGTGTCAAGCAATACATAAATTAAAAAAACTTTTCTAACTATACAAAAATCAAATTTGTATTTGTATTTTTAATCCTCCACTTAGAGATACAAAATGGATATTATGTTTTTCAATTAAGTGAAAGCATGTGCAAGCAATACAAAAATTAACAAACTTTTATAACTTTAAAAAAATTAAATTTGTATTTATCTTTTTAATCCTCCACATAAAGATACAATGATATGCCTTTTCTTCTCGGTTTAGTCATCCTAATGCATGGATTTTATGTTTTCCAATTAAGTGGAAGCATGTGTCAAGCAATACATAAATTAAAAAACTTTTCTAACAATACAAAATTCAAATTTGTATTTGTATTTTTAATCCTCCACTTAGAGATACAAAATGGATATTATGTTTTTCAATTAAGTGGAAGCATGTGCCAAGCAATACAAAAATTAACAAACTTTTATAACTTTAAAAAAATTAAATTTGTATTTATCTTTTTAATCCAGCACTTCAAACGGAATTAGGCCAAGATTGCTTATTCCTCCAGGAAGGGAAATAACAACAATTAAACAATGTTAGAATGTTTTATTACTTTAACAATCATTCAAAGTACTTACAACCCCAAAACCAAGATCTAGTCGGTGCGAATTTTAAAACCAGATCAAAAACCCTAAACTCAAGGTTTATTTATCAACAAGATTTTACACAAAATCGACTGATATGAATTGAGAGCATAAGGCTCTGATACCATCTAAAAGAGCAAGATTTAACAATAAAGTTGAGCAAAATCTTATTACAAAACTAACTTAACACAAATCTTTAACAATCAAACAAAGCAAAAGCACAACCTAATCTACATATTTTAGCAAGCTATAATAGGTATTGCTTTAATAGTATTGTTGTGGACAGCATAGTTGAGTTGACAATGATGTGGCATTGATGTGGACAACCTAGTTGACTAACATGTGGACCATAGGTATTGCTTTAATAGTATTGTTAGATTGTCTTGTTGAAGACTGAATTCGAGAAATACAATCCATGGTTTACTTAATTTAAATTATAAATTGAAAAAAAATGTATCATACATTTTTATACGTTATTATCATATTATGTAATGTAATCAACTGGGAAAGTACTAGACTAGTTACTAGCTCTAACATCTTGACTTATATTTCAAAGATACTAGCCATCAAACCCTTTCTACTTACGTGTAAATTTAATATGAAAACCGGCCCTCATGACAACTCAACGATATTAGTTAGTGTCACGTATCACATAACGGCCTTTAACCGACTTATATAGAAATCTGTAAATTTTTTCGTGTGCCATCAGTTGTTCAAAGACTTTGTCATTCTAAGCAGGAAACTTTCGAGTTAGCTTTTCATTTGTTAAGTTGATTTGTTGTTTCAGTTTTGATCATTTTCTTTGTTATGTTTATATAAATTTCAGAATATAATAATAATAATAATAATAATAATAATCACATCTTACACAATTAATGAAATAATAAATTACTAATATACAGAGCAAGAGAAAAGGGAATTCAAAGATGGGCATTAATATTATACTATCCGACAAATGGAAAGTATAAAGGTAGGGTGTCAAAAAGACCCAAATACCTTTAAGTCACCCGCGGGTCAAAGGTAAACTCTTCATATGTCACCCGCGGGACAAATGGATCACCCGCATGACTCAATAAAGGAAGAACAAGGTTACGTCCTAGAGATTATGTGTGGAAGCATCCAGGCACCCTCAGAAGTCATCCGCAGGGTAGTATCCTAACTCGCCAAGATGACCAGAAAGCAATGTCATAGGACAACTGTAATTAACTAATTACATTCTAGAAGATTTACCAAGATCCTTTCTTGGAGAATACGTGACCCATCAGCCAATGAATAGAGGACAGCTGGCCAGGTTGTTATAACCGTGCACATGGCCAGATATATCTCGTCCTATCATGGAGAGACACGTGTCCAGGTTGTTATAACCATGCACATGGGACGTATAGCTCAACCCATCACAGGAGGGCATGTGTCCAGACGGTTACGAGAGCATCTTCTAGAAATGGACAACTGGTCCAATCACATTCCCACAATCTTCGGCTATAAATACTTCACAATCTCCATGAGGTAACACATTCACACTCCACTATCTACTCTAAATACTTAAGTACTTTCTCTCCATCAGAATTGTACTTATTCTCACGCCGGAGGGTGGTTACGGGAAGAACCCCCCTCTTGTCCTTCATGTAACGAGCTCACGGTGCTTGTTTGGTAGGTTTCTATCATTGGACTTCTGGAGGTTGTGCTCATATCGTTGGTAGTTGTGTTTGACCCATCCCTGTGGACTCATCGGATCTAAGACCCGTTAAGGGGATAGGATCCGTGTTTCTTCATTGGCGCCATCCGTATTAGTGTTAGAACTGCAAAAGTTTTCTGTTGGTTTTTGGTTCGTATGATATGAGTCAGCTTCCTGAGAGGCTGATGGAAACTCCTGTAATTACTAGACGCTCTACTAATGTTGATGCACCTGGAGGTTCTACTCTGGGTAACTTGGAACGTGTCATGGCACCTGGAGGACCTTCTCCGGGTGACTTGGGACGTGTCATGATGCAAACTCGCCGGACTCGTACAAAATTGGGTCTGGAAGAAGATTCCGACGATTCTGAGTCGGTGAGGACCTAACGTCAAAATTCCAGAGCTAGAGGACCCTTGTCCCCTGAGGAATGGTTCCGTATCCAACGGGAAAGTGTCACAGGCGAGTACGAGCGCATGGTGCGCGAAGAGCGACTTCGTGCTCGTACTTTGAATTATGATGAATCTCCCAGGAGGTCTCCTTCTCCTCCTACAACGTTAAGGAATAGTTAAATTCGCGGAAGCCTTCAAACTGAAGGGTTTCGAGAAGACGAGTTGGTAAGGAGAGGACGTGGTTATCCTCGCAGGGTTACACATCCACCCTCCTCCAGAAAAGAATTGGAAAGATTTGATTCATCATACCATCCGAGCGCTGTCAGCTACTCCAGCGGATATACCAGACTCCATGGTTGGGAGGTGACTAGTCGCCCGCGTGCGACAGTCCGCCATGCCGAATACCATAGTGATGCGGATGAGGAATTTACCAAGCCATATCGTCCTGCAGCCTTCGCTGAAAAATAAAAGTTGATTGCACGTATTGCAACTGCTCCATTCCCGGTCAATGCAAAAATCCCAACTTCCGTAGGGAAATACGACGGGATGACTGATCCCAACGATCACTTATTGAACTTTGTGGCTGTGGGAGGTGTCATTGGTTGGACTCTTCCCTACTGGTGCCACATGTTCGCATTAACATTCTCTGGTGCAGCACAGGAGGGGTTTGAGAAGTTGCCGGACGAACAAATTAAGAACTGGGACGACTTTGTAGACAAATTTTCCCAGCATTTCAGTCAGCAGAAGAAGCATACTCATGATCCTTTCGAGATATTAAACGTGGTGAGGCGAAACAACGAATCCATCGAGGACATCATAACTCGATTCAACAACGAAAGTCTCAATATCAGCGGGATTAGCGAAGATATATTGCGGGGAGCCTTCCGCAAAAATGTGAAAGTGATGATTTGATCAGAACACTAACTGCCAGGGACGGAATACCCAAAACATGGGACGAGATAATGTCCGCGGAAAAATTGTATGCAAGAACATAAAGGACCTTAAATTTTGGTAGTTAGAAACAAATGCCAAAAGTGGAGTTCCAAACTCCGCGACCAAATAGACAGGCCAAAGGAACAATTTGGCCAAGGCTCCAGCCGTCTGTGGAATCATCAAAGCAATTTGATGGCAGATCTTTGACTGGAAACAAAAACAAAGCGATTTCTTCAGCGCGAGTCAACAATAACTGGACTCCACTGACGAAGACTCCAGCAGAAATTCCTACTACTAAAAACATGAACTTCAGGAAACCGCAACCACTCACAAGGAGATCGTTCCTTGATGCTAAAAAACACTATTCATTTCATGACGACATAGGTCATAACACGAATGAGTGTATAGCTTTAAAAAATGAAATTGAGGCGGCTTTGAAGTCGGGAAAACTTGGACACTTGGTAAAAGGTGCAAGACCAGGGACTAGCAAAGCTCCTGCGCGAGATAACCAAAGCCCGCCCAAGAAACAAGTTAGGGACCTGAATGTTCACATGATACAAGGCAGACACAAAGTGGGAGGAAAGAGAAGAGAATTAGAGGACGAGGAATGGAAAAATGAGCCGGTTATCTTTCTGCGGGTCAAAGGAGGACCTTGTAACAAGAACCCTTTGATAATCACTGCCCTCATTAGCCATTATCGTTCGCACTACGTCTTTTCTGATACGGGCAGTACCTCAAATATAATGTACGAACAGTGCTTTGAACAATTGGATGAAGACGACAAGGTGAGGTTGAAACCGATTCATGCACCTGTGTTCGGGTTCGGAGGCGAAGTGATGCATTCGCGGGGAGTAATATCGTTCCCAGTCACTCTTAGTGATGGGATTTATTCAAGAATAGAGGATGTTGAATTTCTGGTCTTACCGGTGACATCAAAGCATGATATCATCTTGGGCCGTGAGGCGATTGGTGACCTTAATGCTCATCCTTCTACAGCACACGGCGCGGTGGGAGTTCTGACTCGCACTGGTGTGGCAATTATCCGCATTAATCGCCACTGCTTCACGATAGAATGTTCGAAACCCAGCAAAGTTCCAAAGCAAGTTCGACAAACTGAGCCAGAAAAATGGGCGTTAAACAAGAAGTTCCCAGATCAAACTGTAACTATCGGGCCCACTATCTCTGAGATAGTGAGGACATTTTTAAAGCAACTATTGACGAGGAACCTAGACATCTTTGCATGGAAACCCGGGGACATGACTGGTGTCCCGCGGAGGATTGCAGAGCATAAGTTGCGAGTAAACCCAAAGTTTACTCCAATTGTGAAAAAGAAGCGCAAGATGGGTCCGGAACAGACCAAAGCAATGAACGAACAAGTTCAAGATCTCTTACATGTTGGA
>NW_027502495.1:0-29283 GCF_021521415.1 Bidens hawaiensis | reverse complement strand
TTTGTCTTTTCCTTTTTTATTTCTCATCGTTGCGCGAAATTCTATCCTTGTGGTTGAAATGAATCGTCTATGTACGTGGTTGGTTGGTGCTGACATGCGTCAGAGATGGAGACATGTGTCAGACTTTTCGTGTGCTCGAGGTGCTACAGTTGCCTTTCATGTCCCCTCACACAGTGTCAGTTACACGTGTCGCGCTCGCGTTGGCCTGCACCTGCGAGTGGGGGCGCGTGAACTCTGATCAGTACCTGTTTCGTTCCCTTTTATGTCCCCTCACACAGTGTCAGGAACACGTGTCGCGCTCGCGTTGGCCTGCACCTGCAGTGGGGGCGCGTGAACTCTGATCAGTACCTGTTTCTCTCTCTCCTGGCCTATAAAAGCAAGCCTTTTGAGTTGTTATTCTTTCATCTTCATTGTTATTTCAGAGCTTTTTCTTTCCTTCCATTTTTATTCCGATTAAGAGCTTGTCTTTTGCTTCCAGATTTCCGTTCTTGAAGTAACCTCTGTTTGATTCACAGTTGTATGTCTGATAACCCAGACGTCACAATCTCCCCCCAGCAGAAGCCGTGTAAAATCATTAGTCATGTCCACTTTGAAGAAGACCGGCAAAGGAAAACGGGCTGCTGAGGCCCTCGTCGGAGGAGGTGGGGAAGGGCAAGACAGTGAAGAGGTGGGGATGAGATTCCTGCAAGTTGAGACAGTCTGATTTCGACAGTCTCATCGCCTCTCAGGGTTTTCTCCCTGAGTACGGCTGTATGCTCCCCGGCGGCCGGGCAAACGGCGGCAGATCCGCCCACCGGCTATATCTCCTTATACTGCCATTTTTTCACTCACTGCAACCTTCGTCTCCCGATGACAAGGTTTATGGGTGCGCTGCTTAAATTTCATGGATTCACATATCCCAAGTCCATCCTTTTGGACTTGTGCGCATGACTCATTTTGAGTTCATGTGCAAAGCTCAGCGCGAGGAGCCAACCCCTCGGCGCTTTCAATTTTTTTATAAGCCAAAAATCCAAGATTCTTGGTTCTCATTCGTTCCTCGCAGTCAGAAGGTCAAGTGCTGCACTGTTTCCTTCAAGAGCCTTCATGACTGGTCTGAGAAATTTTTCTATATTAAGGCTGGTGTGATTCCCATCCGCATGACCATGCGCGCGATCACTTCTGCGCCCGCGGATGTGAATGTTCTTAAGAACCCAACTGGTGCATGGGTTGATAAGTTGACTGCTGAACCATCCCCCGCCAAGAATATTTGCGAGGAGCGCGCTGGTGGGGGTTGGCATGAGCAGGAGGTGGGCCGACAGCGCGACTAAGCCTGTTATCCAAGTTGATGGATTATGTGAGTTATTAGCTCATTGCATTATTTCTGCGCGAATATAATTCGTTTTGCTGATATCATTTGTCTTTGTTTTATGCAGTAAGCAAGGGAGTACGTCCACAGCCGCCTATGATGAGCATATGGAGGGTGGCCCTGTCGCGCTGGGCGCTGGGGAAGTTGGCTTCCCCGATCGCTTCGCTGATATGTTCATCCCTGTTGATTTGGGATTTTGCTTTGACAGCGATGCGCCTGGTAGGCCCTTTGTACTTATGTTTATGCCTTTAGAATACCAAATTTGGTTAACATTTCTGTTGCACGTATTGTAGATGCGCTCGAGAACTATGAGCTGGAGCTCGCGGAAGAAGAGGTGGAGGAGGAAGCTGAGGTGCCGCAACTCAAGCGTAAAGCTAAAGGAAAACTGGCGCAGGGCCAGTAAAAAACAGAAGAAAAATGATGCCCTGTTGCTCAGGATCCTCCTACTCAGGCGAAGGGACTTAAGAAAACCAAGGGGTTTACCACCAAGGTTTCCTTGTCTTCTTTGCCTCAAGGTGTGGACAGTCCTCCTGTCCACACGAGGTATGGTGCCGCCACCTCCTCTCTTCGCGCGGCGGAAAAGGGAAGCGGCGCTGCGCCTGCTGTTTCCTTTTCAACAGGTATACTTTTTACTTCATGGTTTTATGAGCGTGATTCCGATAGAGTTATTAATGAATCTTTGCTCACTCTTGTTTGTAGAGCCGGCGACCTTGGTGGATCAACCTCAGGCGCAACAAGGTACCGAGGCTCGCGCCGACGGTTGCTTTGAAGTCCCCTGTTTTGCCCTCAAAAAGGGGAAAATGGACTTCATGGCGATGTTTAACTCGCGAACGGCGGTGCGCCAAGGTATATACTGCGCTTTTATTTTCTGACTTTTTTCTTTTTAGATTAAGTCTTGAATCATTTCTCTTTGTGGTTTTTTCATAGGCATTATAGCTGGCACACAAGCTGCTGGCGGCACTGCTGGCGCCGGTGCCAGTGCCGTTGGTTCTGCTCCCTGCTCCTGCAAGCACTGAATCTCCCCTCATTGGGATTACTAAGGAGCAGGAGGCTGTTTTACGCGCTGATCTCGCGGCGTCGAGACCTCCCTCATCTCCTCCTGCGCGCAGCCCTCCTCGCGAGACTGGTTCTGATTTTCCAAGTCGCAGGAGAAAAGGCCTGTTACAGAGGAAGATGAGGGAGGCCCATTTTGAAGACTCCGATGGCGGCCAGCGCAAGCCCTGTAGCGCCACGAGATTTCGTGGCGCAGTCTTCTCGTGGGGCTGGCGCTGACTTTTCCGCTTGCTCCCCGCAGGTATAAGTTCGTTTTGCTCCGCTGCGCGGACTTCCATATTAGTGTTTAGATGACTAGAACGTTGCTTTGTGTTTGCAGGAAGCCGATCACATCTACCGCCCGAGATGGAATATTACTGAGGATAGCTCATTTCAGTCCATGGGGGTGTGTGAAGACTTCTGGGCTCACTCCGTGCCTCCAGCTGAAAGGAGGTTTCAGGAGGAGCGCGCCCGCGTGGACTTGCTCAACGCCATCTTTTCGCTGGGTCAGCGTTCTTTGCTGCCTCCCAAGAGCTTCGCTATGATTATGTAAAGGTGCGTGATGCTCTTGCGGAGGCCAAGCAAGAGGCTAAGGTATCTGCTTGGAATCTTTCTGACGCTCGAGAGAGAGCTGAGAAACTCCAAGCAGAACTCAGCGAGAACCGAGCAAGTGCCAACGCTGCCTTCGTGAAGCGCGGGCATGAGCTGCAGGCTGCGCGGGAGAAGCTGCAGGCAGCAGAGGCGGACGCGGCCAAGTATGCGCGGCGAGTGCGCGACTTGGAGCTGGATGCAGAGGCGCGTGACCAATGCGCTTGTGCAGTCTATCACTGACAAAATCTTCATTAGAGAGTGAGGTTGCGCGCCTGAAGAAGGAGCTTGAGGCCGCGCGGGCAGAGAAGGATGAAGCCCTGGCGACGGCAGCGTCTAGCCAAGAAGCGCTCGATGATGCGCGAGCGAAAGGAAAGAGGCCTTGGCGGCAGCAGCGTCCGACATAGAGGAGCTGAAACAGACCAAGGAAACTGTTGAGTTGTTAAACTCTCAAATTCCTGATCTTGAGACGTCTGTTTCTTCCCTCGCGCAGGATCGCCAATGGCTAGTCTCACAGGGTATGACTCGTTGCGCTTATGCGATGAAATACTCAGACGAGTTTCAGACCCTTGTGATGGATTGCAACGCTGCCTCGCGCTTGGTGGGTCGAGCTGAAGGGTTTAAGGATGGCTGTGAATATAGCATGCTGAAGAAGAACCCATCCGACCACCTTTATCAGCTCGACATTGTCTGCGCGGACATGGCCGAGGTGGGGGAGAAGTATTTGAATACTCCCATTCCCATCCTTGAGCAGGTATTTTAACCTTAATGAGTTTACCTTTACTTATTTTCCTAGTCTTTTTGTACTCACACTTTTCCTTATGCTTTGCAGATAGCCTTGCTTGCTGATCAGCCCGATCTCGGCGCTCAAAAGAAATTACTTGACGAGTGTGAAGGGGCTGGTGGCGGCGATGATGGCGCGGGCAATGCTGCCTCTGCTAGCGGCTCTGGCGTGGCCAAAGGACCCGCTCCTGACACTATTGTGATAGAAGACGACTCCATTCAAGACGAACAGCTTGACTATGGCAAGTTTGGAGATGACGAGGAGCGGGCTGCGCCAGATGCTGAGGGAGGTAATGATGAGGGCGATGAAGAGGCTGACGTCGACATAGAGACTTGAGAAGCCCTTCATGTTTTTTTTTATTTGCAGTTTGTATCTCATCATTTTGTAAATTTGTAACCTTCTATGTTTTGGAATGAAATTTTGTTTTTCCCTTATTCGCATCTTGCGCATTCCCCATTCATCTCTTTATATTGCATGTTTGCTTGTTGAATATAAGATATGCTTGTACGTTGAAATAAGAACAAGGTTGCAAGGAAATTATTTTACTTAATCCTTGTCATATTTTAAGTGATTTTGCAATATCCTGACTATGTTGACACGTGCCTTGGCGTTTCATTATTCCTCTTTTGCGCGACGTTATCGCGCATTTATTATAGGGAATTATGAGTTTTTTAGCCTTTACCGTGTCAGTATGTGTTACTCTGATATCCATTACAATTCCATGCGCGACCTCGACCTGAGACCTTAACAACTATGTTTTGGCATGTGCTTTGCCTTAGTTGTGCTTAGGTATTTTTATGGTCTAGCTGCGCAGCATGTAGGATGGATCTTGTGAGTGATTTGAGCTAAGGGCTCGTATTATTGGGCTAAGGCCCTGAGCTAAGGCTCATATTATTGGGCTAAGGCCCTGACGTTTTAGAGTTAAAACTCGTTAACGCGTTTGAGCTTGAAGCTCGCGCATGTATGTTTTACTTCGTTTTATTTTTGTTTTGATGTCAATACAATGTTGTCATATTGCTCAAAATTAATAAAGGGAAGTGTGAAACATGTATGCAAAAGGTAATAGAACACACATTAAGAGAAGATAGCGCGTATCATTATTCATAATGGCTTAAAAAGCCTTGATTACAAACTTGACAATTTTTACATGAAACATTTTCTAAGCTGTGCTGCGTTCCATGCGCGCGGGATCTTCTTTCCATTCAAATCTTTTAAAGCGTATGCGCCTTTTCCCAATTCTTTCCGAGACTTGATAAGGTCCCTCCCAATTGGGGGACATCTTTCCCGGGGGTATCGTGCGGCTAGCTTCATTGTTTCGAAGGACAAAATCATTCTTCTTGAAGTGGCATTCTTTGACGCGCTGATTGTAATACTTTTCTAGTTTTTTCTTGTATTTGGCTTCACTGATGATAGCCGCTTCTCTGCGCCCTTCAAGTAAGTTGAGATCCAACCTTCTTTCTCGCTCGTTATCAATCTTACTCATCATGAGCACTCTATGGGATGGGCATCCAATTTCTGCTGGAATCATAGCCTCCGTTCCATAGGTTAGGCTGAACGGGGATTCGCCATTGCTGGTTTTGCTTAATGTCCTGTGCGCCCACAGGACATTAGGTAGCTCCTCGACCCATGAATGGGATTCTCCCTCCAACCTTTTCTTCAGCCCATTTAGCAAGCTTTGGTTCGCGCGCTCCACTTGGCCATTCCCCTGAGGGTGGTATACTAAAGTGAAGATTTGGTTGATGCGCAATTCCTTGAGCCAGCTGGATATCTTCCTGTCGGTGAATTGTTTGCCATTGTCGCTCACAATTTCCATGGGCAGGCCAAAACGGCATATGATGTGGCTCCAAATAAATTGCTTCATCGCCTCGGCTGTGATTTTTGCTAGTGGCTTGGCTTCAACCCATTTTGTGAAATAGTCTACTGCCACTACCAAAAATTTTACTCGCCCTTGCGCTTGCGGTAGGGGACCCACAATATCGATTGCCCATTTGTGGAAAGGCCATGCGGAGGTCACCGGAATCAAGTTGTTCTTTGGCCGCATGGTGTTTGGCGCATAGCTCTGACACGCTTTGCATTTTTGGATCTCTTTTAACGCGTCCAAGTACATGCCTGGCCAATAGTAACCTGCGCTCATTGCCTTGGCAACCACCATGCGCGGGCCAGCATGTATTCCACAGATTCCTTCGTGTATCTCTCTGATCACATAGCTTGCTTCCTCAGCATCTAGGCATTTCATGAGCGGTCCAAGATAAGAGCGTCGATATAATGTACCATCAAGCAGTTCATAGTTCTGCGACTTGTGTCTTATCTTCCTCGCCTGTGCGCGATCGTCCAGTACCTTTCCCTCCTTCAAGAATTCCATTATTGGAGTTATCCATGATGAAGGGGTTGTATGAATTACAAGGACAGACTTCGCTCCCACCGACGGGTTGCTCATTACTTCTACCCTGACATCTTTGCCAAAGTGATCGAAGCTGGTTGATGCCATCTTACTCAGCGCGTCAGCAGACTTGTTTTCACTGCGCGGAATATGTATGATTCTGAAGAAGTCAAATTGCTCGATGAGCTTTTTCGCCTGCTCTAGATACAGAGGCATGGTGTTCTCATTGGCATCATAAAGGCCATTGACCTGTGCTGCTACCAAGTATGAATCAACACGGGCCTCTAGCTTTTTAACTCCGAACTTGTGCGCGATGCGCAGACCAGCCAGCAGGGCTTCATACTCAGCTTCATTGTTGGTGCTCTTGAAATCCAACCTGATTGCGTAAGTATACTCATGACTTTCTGGATCCACCAGCTTGAGGCCTGCGCCAGACCCTTCATTGTTTGAAGCTCCATCAGTGAATAATCTCCAAACATTTTCTTCATTATTGGCTCGCGGAGGGTCTACCTCACGCTGAGCCTCTTCAATTTTTCCTTCAGAGATTTCTGCGATGAAATCAGCTAAGACTTGTCCCTTTATTGCTGGACGGGGCTTATAGGCGATCGTGTGCTCTCCTAATTCCAGCGCCCATTTTTTCAGCCTTCGTGAGAGCGCGGGACGCCGCAAGACTTGCTGGATGTTGTAACCAGTCAAAACTTCAATAGGATGACCATTGAAATATCTATGAAGCTTGCGCGACGCGTGTGTTAGTGACAAAACTAACTTTTCCATGATGGAGTAGCGCGTCTCAGGATCTGTCAGCACCCGACTCACATAATAGATTGGTGTTTGGATTCCCTTGCGATCCACCAACAACACTGCGCCGATGGCGCGCTCTCCTGCTGACAGGTACAATGTTAGAGTTTCGCCAGGAAGTGGAGCTGTGAGCGCAGGCAGATTTATCAGACATTCTTTTATCTCACTGAAAGCTTTCTCGGCCTCAGGCGTCCACTTGAATTGGCTTTTCTTTAGGCAATTTCTCAATGTGTTAACGAATGGGGTAGATTTGCTTGCATGGTTCGCTAGGAACCTGTTGATTGATACCAATCTACCATTCAACTTTTGAACTTCTTTCATGGTGGATGGTGAGGGCATGTCAAGGATAGCCTCCACCTTCTCTGGGTTCACCTTGAAACCATCCTTGGTGACCATTACACCGAGAAATTTCCCTTCTTCTACGCCAAATGTGCATTTGCTCGGGTTGAGCTTCATGTTTACTTCCTTTAGGCGCCAAAGGGTTTCTTCGATGTCTTTGAGCATTTGTTTTTCCTCCCTGCTTTTGATCACCAAATCATCCACGTAGACTTCTAGGTTTCTTCCAATTTGCTCGTTGAAAACCGCGTCCATGAGTCTTTGGTAGGTGGCTCCCGCATTCTTCAAACCAAAGGGCATTTTTGTGTAACAAAAAACACCCTTGTCGGTTCTGAAGGCAGTCTTGTCCTCGTCTTGTGGTGCCATTTGAATTTGGTGATAGCCCTTATAGGCATCCAGAAAACATTTGAGCTTAAATGGCGCCACGGAGTCCACCTTCGCGTCAATGTTTGGGAGGGGGTAACAATCTTTTGGACATGCTTTGTTGAGGTCTTTGAAGTCAATGCACATCCTCCATGACCCGTTGCTCTTCTTTACCATCACAGGATTGGCTACCCATGTCTGGTATCGTATTGGGCGGATGATGTTTGCGCGCAGTAGATCCTCTACTTGCTCATTCATGGCCTTTGCCTTCTCATCCCCCATGATTCTCTTCTTTTGAGCAATTGGCTCTACGGACTTGAACGTGTTGAGGGAATGTTGCGCCAGGTCTCGCGGAACCCCAGTCATATCGGAATGTTGCCACGCGAAGACCGACATATACGTTGTGAGCAATCTTTTCATTCTCAACCTTGTGTCGTCTGATATCGTAGCTCCAATTGTGATTGTTTGCTCTGGGAATTTTGGGTTGAGAATCCATTCCTCTGGCGCGTTTTTTGCCATTGGAAGTTTCATTCTCCCTTCCCGCGGAATACTTGTCACTGCGCACAAATGATCTCGGTATACAAATGTTACACCTGTTGGTGTTGGGAACCTCAACGCGCCGTGCGCTGGCGACGGTATGGCGTTGAATTGGGCAATCGTTCCTCTACCCAAGATCATATTGTGGCATGAAGTGGTGGGCAAGACCAAGAAGTTGACAATTTCAGCTCGCTTGTGTTTCTCATCCCCCATAGTTAATTCAAATTGTATCTGACCTAAGGGGTGTATGATTTCATTTGAAACACCCGAGATTGGTGCATTCACAATTTCGAGCCTTGCTTGGTCTGCTGGATCCAACTTCCTGAAACATTGCTCATACATGATGTCTGATTCACTGCTAGTGTCCACCAGGACTTTTGACACTTCATAATGAGCAATGTGTGTAGTGATGACTAGAGGACTGCTGATAGAAGGGCCTCCCCTGATTCTTGGGAAGATTACTTGTTGCTCGCGCCAATCTCCTTGGACTTGCGCGCTTCTCTTTTTCGATCTTTGCCCTTGCCTTCCTCCCTCGGCTACACAGATTCTTTTGAACTTTTTGCTGGCTGAGGCTCCATCTGGTTGTTCATTCTCTGGTCTTGGGTTTTTCACCAGGTGAGCCAACTTGCCTGATTTCACATCTCTTTCAATCGCATCCTTCAAATGGTGGCATGCATCGGTGTTGTGCCCTGTGGACTTGTGAAACTCACAATACTTGCCACTGTTTGGTGGTCCCTTATAGTGTAGTGGCTTGGGGCTTTTAAACTGGACATTCTCTGTGCTTAACACTTGTGAAGGCGTTTTAGTGAGGGGAGTCCATATTCTTGGTAGAGGTCTGTTAGGCTCTCTGCGCCCTCCCTCTTGTCACCCTCTCCGCGATTACGACTGTCTTTTTGGGGCTGGGGTGAGCTTGGTTGCGCCTGCTTTTCTGCGGGAGAAAAACTGGTTTGTTGCAACCTGGACCATACAGAGTTTTGTTTGCCCCTCCTTTCGTTGTTGCGCGGTGCTTCTGCTTGGTGCCCTCTTTCTCTTGCTCTATCTTGGGCAATTTGTTTTTCATTTCGCGCGAAGACTCGCGATGCTTCCATTAGCTTGGCCCAAGTGGTTGGCATGCCATCTCTGCTCACGAGAGCTCTGCGGAGTTGATCACTGCGCGCACCTTGTATAAAGGCCATGCGCAAGAGTTGCTCAGTGATACCTCCAATTGCAAGAGATTCCTGATTGAAACGAGTTATGTAGTCTTCAATCGTTTCATCATTCCTGCGCACGCAGTGCATGATGTCATCAGGGTCGCGCGTGTGTCTGCGCTGCTGTACGAAGTGAGCTTGGAACTTCTCCAATAGCTCTTCGAACCCATCGATTTGCCCAGTCGGCAAGCTTTCGAACCAGACACGCGCCGCGCCCGTGAGGCAGCGAGCAAACATGTGACACCATGTTGGCATCGTCCAGCTTTCTAGGTTTCCAGTGTTATAAAAACCTTGTAAGAAATCGTCTGGATCTGTTGTGCAATCGTACTTGCCCAACCCACTTGGCATCTTGGTTTTGTGTTGAATGGGAGCCTTCGCGATGCGCTCAGTGAATTTTGAATGCTTCACCAAGATGGCTGGCCTGTACGGTGTGGTTACGTCCACTTGCCCTCTCGCTGGTGGGCTGTAAGGTGTGTACAGATCCAGATCGGCTTTGGCTCCAGGCGCCATGTTCATGTGCGCGCGGAGCTGTGAGCCTTCTGCATGAGTATCTCGCGTCTTCCTCATGCTGTGCACTTCTTCATCACTAAAATCAGCGTGTTCAGTGTGAACAGAGTGACCATCTTCCGGCGCGCGCGCCCTTTTTGTTGTTCATTGAATGGTTTGCTTATCAAACGCGAGCCTTTGTGTTAGGTCGGCTAACTTTTTGTGTTTGACCAGCTCATTGTATTTGTCCATTAAACGCCGTTGTTCGTTTATGAGCCATTCTTTAGGGTCATTTGTTTCATCTTCTGGACCCATTGGTCCTTTTTGTTTCGCGCCGGTCAAATTTTGGAACGTGAGATCGTCTGGAGGAGTTTCAGTCTGGCTATGAGGAGTTGTGATGAAGGGATGGTTACTGGTGGTGCGCGCAGAATCACGCGGCACCCTCAGAAACTGCTGTCACTCATTAACATCCTCACGCTCAATATCCTCCAGAACTTGATCGCTGTTTCGAACACCAGAAACCATGGTGAAGTTTTTCAGAGAGAACTGATGAGATTTTGTTGCCGTTGTAACAGGTGATGGCGCCAATGAAGAAACGTGGATCGGCTCACTGGTAGACGATTAACTTTCCTCGGGTATGAGTATGCTATTTCACCGATGGTTCTCCGGAGTATGAGTTCTTCCACCTACAAAACGAGCAGCACCGTGAACTTACCCCTCAGAAAGGGACAGAGGGGTCCTCTTTGGGGTAACCCTCCGGTGTGAGAATAAGAGATTGTAGGAGAAGATAATAATAATCTGAGAGTGAGTAAGGAATTGGAATGTATTTTCTTGCTTACCTCCCCTTGTGGAGGTGGTGTGGTATTTATAGTGTTAGGGTTTCCAATGATTGGGCTCAGATCCCATTAGGGCCTTTTTGGCCTCCTCCTATTGCTTTGCGCCACGTGTCCTTAGGACACCTGGTGCTTTTTCATTGATTATTCTCTGACCCAGGCATTTTACCTGACCCATGTGCAATCACGTGGTAGCACATGGGTTTTGCTGAGTTGTCCACCTTTCATTGGCAGCTGTCAACATCAGCATATTCTTATTCCTTAAAGGATACCTTCTGGAAGGTTGTCTGACGAGCACAATCAAGGTTGTCCTTATCCTGATTTGGATAAGGACGAGGTTGATTATGTGCACGTGTGATATGCGCCTATCCTGAGGATGCGCGAAGTCATCTCTTTATTCTCACGCGCAGATGTTTCATGCGCAGATGTGATATGTGCAAGCATATGTAATATGCGCCACGCGCAGATGTGATATGCGTGAGCATATATGATGCGTGAGCATGCGATATGCGCAGATGCGCCACGCGCAGATGTGATATGCGTGAGCATATATGGTGCGCGAGCATGTGATACGCGTGAGCATATGTGATGCGTGAGCATATATGATATGCGTGAGCATATATGATATGCGTGAGCATATGTGATGCGTGAGCATATGTGATATGCGCCGTGCGCATAGGTTTTGGCTTTGTGCCTTCATGATATCTTGATTTCAAGCCTCTTGTCTATATCTTGTGGGTTGACCCGCCCCGCTCGATGTTAAGGCGGGTACATACCTCTTCAATAGTTAATTAGTTATGTTCATATTTTTTTTAGATATTATGTATTTTAAGTCTAAACACTTGTCCTGTAGTCAAAAACATAAAAAGAGAAAAAATAGAAGAAACGTTAAGAAATACACAAATCGCTACGTTTTTCAAAAGCAACCTCAAAGATTTAAATTAAAGAAAAAGATGTATATGTTTATGAAGATTACGAATTACAAAGAGTTAGTCGAGGGTTTTGTTTCCAAAATGCTAAACGAGCATTACGATTCGTTATTTGCTAGTTTTTTTTATTATTATTTAAAAAGAACTTTTGTTTTGATTATTATTATTATTGTTGTTGTTATATGAGAGTTTTTGAGTGTGTATTTTTGGGCCTTTTGATTTTCATGTCTCGGGCCCTAATTCTTTTTAGTATTTTCAGAGACGGCCCTGAGCAGCTACCAGTATCTACCATGGCGAACGATGGTGACCTGAACTTGAAGCTTGAAGACGATATGAGTTTCACCGAAGTTTGTGTTCATATCCGAAACAGAGCTGCTCGATCAACCAAGTCTTTCGTTCGCGTTCTAGCTTCGGACATCGAGATCATCCTAGCTGATCTCGTTGCAGGGATCCTAGAAGTAACTATTGCAGTTCTGTATGCGATAGAAGGATTAGCGAAGATGATGATGTTTTTGGTAATGAGTATGATGGAAAAGCGCTGTAACATGGTGAAAATGGAGGTTATCGAGATAAAGAAGCCGGCGGAAATTGAGCTCGCGGAGGAGGAAGCTGCTGCTGCGTTGAAGGCAAAGGCGGATCAGAAAGCTGCAGAGTCGAAGGCTAAAGTGGATGAGGAAATGAAAGCTTACTATGAGAAGATGAAGTCTGAAATGTATGCGAAGATTCAAATCCTTCAAGCTGAAATTGACGAGTTAAAGCGAGGTAAGATGTGTTTTGATGTGATTCAACTAACAGTCGTCGATGCGGACGACGAACGGACTTTTTTCCGTCGTCCGGATGACGTCATCTGTCGTTAATATAACGTTTTATATATTTACTAATTACGCTTTTTATTTATTATTATATTATATTTCTTTTTAAACGTGTGTAGAAAAAAAGGATTGAGTGAGGGGCTCTGCTGCTGGTTGGATGGGAGACAGAAGAATAATGAAATTAGGGAATAGCTGATTCAATTAACAACTGAAAGGACCTAATTTTCTGTGTTTGTAATTACTGGTTTTTGAAGATGCCCTGGTTAGGTATTGTTAGGGCTTCATAAACTTATGCGATATCATATGATTGTTAGGTGGTATTTGGGCTTTATAAACTTATGGGATATGGGATATGATTGTTTACTTTTGGTGTTTTGGGACGGGGACGAGGCTGTATACGGGCACGCGAACAAGACTAAGCATAATAATAATGAAATTTTCTGTGTTTGTAATTTGTATCCTATCTGTCCTAATCCTTATATTTACAGCAACTACTTATGTTAAATGATACTACCAAGTAATTTATGGAGTGACAATGCAGATAATGTTTCTTACACTCATATTATTTTGTGTTCTTTGCATGTTTATACAGGAACATGTAACAGTTCTTTGTGAAATAAGAATAATATGATATCCCACTAGAATAAAATTTAATGAATTTGAGGTGAAATAAGAAGACAAACGAGCTGGCAGCATTGGCTGCTGGAATTAAGTGGCAAAGTGATGAATCAGATGATGAATGTCCTGTAAGTAAATATGATTTTTTTCAAGTGTTATTTATTTGGAATTATTGTTGCAGCTAAAGTTAGGCGGTTATATAGTCTTGTCTTTCATGAACTTCATTGAAAAGGTTAACATTTAATAACATCTTGGATGCTTGTCTTGTTGACTTGTGTTGACCTTTTTTATTGCATTTTTATGATATCTAGATTTGTTAACGTATTTCTAATTGGCATGATGAGCAGACTCACCACCCAGAAGCTTGCGTTTAGGTGGTTTAAGGATGACAAGTCAAACAAACGGTCATCAAGAATCCAAAAAATGAGCATTTGAGACCGAACTCACAAACATTTGTTACAAAAGAAACGAGTCGGGTGGCCCGCGGTCAAACTGTTTGACCTTCAAATCCGGGTCCTGACCCGTTTGGTCAACCGGGTTCTATGAGTCAAAGTAAATCTTGTGATGGTGAGAGTAACAAAGTCAGAGTCAAGATTGGGAAAATATAGCTTCTGATTACAGTATCACAATCAAGGTATCTTTTGAGCTTTGTTAGGCTTTTAACAATATTATTATGTGATGAATTATCAAAAAGTGTGATCTTTATGTAAACCTGAAGATGGGTTGTTTTTAATTTCAAACGGCTCGAATTGGTCAAACGAGCTGAAAACAGCCAATCGTATGTTTTTAACAGAGCATTTTCGTTTCGTTCGTTTAAATTTAAACAAAAAACATCGAACAGGAACAATTAAACAAACAAATGGTGTTTTCTAACCGAAAGAACACGAACAGAGCATGTTCGTGGTCGTTCGTTTAAGTTTAGCCAAAAAAACATCGAACACGAACAATTAAACAAACAAATGTGGTTTTCTTGTTCGTGTTCGTTCGTTAAGATAATGAACGTGTTTGTTTTTGTTCGTAAAAAAAATATACAAACGAACAAATCTAAGCTAAATTGCAGCGCCCCTAAAAAATTTAAATGCATATTGACGAATGTTAACGAACGAACTTAAAGTCTTAAATAATGTAAACATACGAATACAAATGAACGCAAACGAATGAATGAATGATGTGGTTTTCTAATTCGGTATGGGTTTTTCAGTTTGTTATTTTTTTTTGGCTTTTTTGCTTTCGAGTCGGTTTTTGGGTTTAGTGCACACCCCTAAATGAATAAATGAGATTTATGTTCATGTACGTTCATTCAACTAAATGAATAAAAAAAATTTGTCCAATTCCTTCGAGAGCCATCGTAGCCATAAAACAACCTGAATTAGTCCGGGCATCGATACTTGCACATGTACGTGACAGATACCAAATTAGTACATGTATCAAATTGGTCGTCGATTTAATGATAAAATAGTATTGAAGAACCCTAATTCGGTCTCCGACTTTAAGTGATTTGTTTGTTGGTTCGAGTCTTGGATGTTATATTATTCAATTTCAAAGAAAAATCTGGTACTTGTTCAATAATAACAGGATTGGAGAATTTATTTTATATATTAAAATAAGAAAAATCTCAATTAAACTTTTATATACTCCAAACAGGTACAAGATACCAAAAGAACCCGTACCGTACCCGTACTTGTACGTGATTGTACATGTACTAAAATTCAACAAAACTGAGTACCAATACTCGTACCGTATAGGCTAAATCGGTACAGGTACATGTACATGTACATGTAAGAGTACGACACGAGTACAAGTACAAATATTTGGGATAAAAGGCTCATCCCTAATCAATATTGACTATTTTTTATGTTTGAAACTACACTTAATTCTTGAGTGACCAATTATGAGAAGAGATGTCAACCGTTTATACTGATTTTGACGTCATAGGTCTAACTTACTCAGTAACACGATCAAAGATGAAACCCACTGTTGTAAAAAAAAACCCCATCAAGTAAGGTTTGAAACCTGAGACTTGAAAAATCCCAAACTCTTAATCATCTCGCTCATCTTATTAAACCAAAAGACCAACTACATCAGTGTTGACATGGTTAACATAGTGGGCATATTGTAAAGGCATTTCATATTGATTAATAATGCGTCATAATAAGGTTTAAAAGGCCGTAATGGGTAATGGGCCACTGAGATCTATGAGTATCCCTCAAATATTGACCCTCAATTGAAAAATATTGACTATATAAATCATTGTTGATCAAAAACTAACTATAGTCGATACCATTGATCAATTTTAACTGTATTTAACCGTCATTGGTCAGGATTGGCTCTAAATGCCCCAAATGAACCCTAATTTCACCTAATTGATACAAGTTTAAATATTGACAAGCATTAACACTACATGCTCGTACTGATACTTCATTAATACTCAAACAATCATTTTTCAACATACAAAGCATTTCACATAATGATTATCAGTCCTTTATTCAATATTTTTTAGAAATATTAAAAATAATTTGACGCTTCACTATGTTCCTTCTTTAATATAGACTCGGTATCAGTCACTAACATAACTCACGTTATAATTAGTTCCTAGTGCCCTTGCAAATAATATACAAGTCCCATATACTATATACTTGAAACTATTAAAATGGTCACGGATGCTCTACTCACTAATGGATTAATTGACACTTATTGTGTGAAAGTAGTGTTCGGTATAAAAGGACAGACGGTTGAAAGATATGGATCATTCCAAATAAATGAAATAAAACTTGTTTAGTTGTCATACATTAATGGAATAAATAATTCCCAAATATTTTAAGTCTTTCCATTTATATATTTTTTATTCTTTAAGAGGATACAGGTTTTTTTTTTCATTCCTTTAAAAAGTAAAATGAAAAGAAAATTCAACAAAAGTAGTAATAGTAATAATAATAAAAATAATATAAAAATGATTATGGTTATTATATTATAATTATGGTTTTATTTTCGTTGTTATTTTTTCTATTATAATATAACTATTATTATATAACAATAATTATTATTTTTTTATTTTTATTATTATATCGTTATTATGTTATTCCCCCTCTACTAAGTGATGAATATATTAAGTGTATGTAGTTTACTATTTAAACAAAATGATAATAAAGTGATGAATAATTTCATTCTTATATGGTGACTAAACAAGACAATGGATTGGTAATGTTATTTTTGTTCATTTCATTCTCTTATTTATTCAATTATCTCGTACCAAACAAACCCTTATATTTAGTTTATGTCTGTTGTGTTGGTATCATGGTATTGCAGCATGCTAATGGTGGTGCAAACAATTGAGGGATGGTTTTGGGGTAGCAAGAGTAGAGGTGCAAATGCCGGTTAACCGGTTTCAGGAAAAAGAGGTTACTAACCGTAAATGGTTATTAGTCAAACTGTTGATATTGCCAATTACCCGTTCCCCGTGACGCATCTAGAAGAAAGTTGAGAGGTAGCGTCAGGCTAAAAATTTGTTGCTCAGGAGTAGCCAATACATAAAATAAAGTAGAAGAAGAAAAAAAACAAGTTGCACTAAAAATGTATTTCACTAAGAAAGCTGAGTGTAGCGCGAGCTACCCCTTAACCTATGCCAGATACACCCTTATCTGTTACGTAATAACTAGTTTTTCTATGAAAAATCCCTAACATGTCTAACTAGTTTAGGTTATTAATCTTACTGGTGTTATTAAAATAAATAAATAATAACTATCTACTTAGTTATATAACACACACCTTATTAAATAAATAAAAGCAAAATTGGGAAAGACATGAGGAAAACCGTGTAGAAAAAATACACTTAATAGTAGAGAAGTATTTATAACTATCTTATATTCTTTCTTTAATAAAAAGGAAACTGAATTTAAATAATCTCAGTTATGAATTTTTGACAAATAATAGCATCAAATAACGGGTTGGCTGTTCTTTTAATATATTTGTTCCTAACGAGTCGTGATTAACGAAAGCTTAACTCCATTAACCTTCGTTCATTGATAAAACATTTTTGTCAAAAAAACTCAACATCTCTTTTTGATAGGAAACTTAACATGAACACCACCACCATTTGAACACTACCGCTGAACACCACAACCACCTAAACACCAATACCACCACCATTATATGGGCACCACCACCACTGCTAACATCCACCACCACCGTTGCTGGAAACCTTCTATGTGTTTGCAAACATTGGGGGTGCCCACATGGGTGCAGTCCGCTTATTAATGTATTAATGTTGATCACAGGGGTGTAAATTGTAGTGATCTCTTTTAGAAAATAAGACCTCTTTATTTATGTATTTAGTTAGAGATGTTTATGCTTTTAGGGGTGGTAGTCTAGAACATTTGGATAGATAATAGTCATTTACATTTAAAGTTAAAAGGATATCATATTGGTTACTATATTATAACTACGTATATTTGTGGTTAGAGAAAAGATACAATACAATAATCCTTAACGTATCTTAACGTATAAGAATATCTATATTTAAAAATTGATCCATAAAATCAAATCTCAACATCTCGGAATCATCAATGCATACCCATTTAATCATCGATTCACCGAAAAAACAGATTTGGATAATTAATCGATCAATTTTTTTACCTTTTTCATGAAACCCGTTTTTGAGCGTTTTAATGCTTTTGCCTTTAAGCGTCTCGCGTACCTATCGTACGTTAAGACATTATTGTATAGTATCTCGACCCATTTGTGGTAATTGTTTGAATGGTAAAGTTAAAATACAAATGACAACAAAAATGAGAAGGGTGAGAAGAAATTTAATTCATTGATCTTAGATTTGGATGATAGAGATTAATTCAAGAATAAAAATTAAATAAAAATAGATGAGAAGGGCATAAATGTAATAACTCAATTATGAAGACTTTCTCTCTCCACATGCAATGCACATGTCAATTCCCCCATCATTTTAAAACGTCTATAAATTTTTCATACGACATTTTTTCAATTTTTTTTATCATAATAACAAGCGTTTTTTTATGTTTAATATGAATATCATATTGTTATATAAAAATAAAAAAAAGTTGGTGGGTTTTTTTATATTGTGTTATTTGGTTGTTCATTGTGTTATAAATTTTGGTCATTGTGTTTTTCAATTGATACTCATATTAAAGATAAAAATTACCACAAAGATTACGTCATCGTGTCTTTCGTGCGTCATTGTGTATTTGTGCTCAACATTTGTCTTTATATTTATCTTTGTGTTTTAGTCATTGTGTTCAATATTCACTTAATTTGAGAATAATAGTATTATGTTGTTTGTGTATTACGTTCAAGGCATTGTGTAATATATAGATTCCATTGTGTTTTACATTTCAGGTCATTGTGTTATATGTATTTATCATTGTGTCTTACGTTTTAGACCATTGTGTTATATTATTTACCATTGTGTCTTACGTTTCAGGCCATTGTGTTATATGTATTTACCATTGTGTCTTACGTTTCAGGCCATTGTGTTGTTATATGTATTCATTATTATGTTTTACGTTTCAGGTTATTGTGTAATATGCATTCGTCATTGTGTTTTATGTATTAGATAATTTGTTGGTATTTTTCATTATATATATATATATATATATATATATACTATTACACAACGGTGTTATTAGTATTTAAAAAAAACACAATGATTAGATAAAAAACACAATGGCGAAAAAACACAATAACAAACAGAAAGACAAAATAACAAAAAAAGACACAATGGTACGCAAAAGGACACAATGATGTAAATTATTTTTTATTATTATATAACAAAATTATACTCATATTAAAGGTAAAAACTCTTGTTATAACGGTGAATTTTATTTTTTTTAAAATATCATATGAAAAAGTTATAGACGTTTAAAAATGATGGGGGGATTAACATGTGACTTGCATGTGGAGAGAGAAAATGTGTAATATTATTTTTGTACCATTTTTTCTTTGGTCCCTACTTGACACATGTCAATTAATTATGGCTTCGCATACTTCTCATTTTTGTTTCCCCTTATAGAATAACTTGACCATTGTTTGAATTGGTTAGGTTTATCAGCTAGATGTTAATATTTTATTAATTTAGTCTTAGAATAGGATTAGTATAAATAGACGGTTCATGTAAAGGTTTATATATGTGTGCCAAGTTTTGTGATAAGAAACATGTTCGAGATTAAGGTGCTGTTTGTTTTTGCAGACATAAACTGTCTGTAAGCTGATTTCATCTGTTTTTATGTCTGCAACTGAAGATGTGGTCTGAAGATCTGTAAGCTGAAATTTTAAGACCGTTTGTTTTTATAAAGTGTAGTTTGAGGTTTTTTTTTTCTTGTTACTTTAAAATTCAATATGTACGTTGGTCGACAACTGGTTCCTGTCACATCGAAAAGCCGAGGAGGATTAGGCGGTGGAGGTAACAGATGGTCGGTTGTGAGATGGTGGATTAGGCGGTGGAGGTAACAGATGGCCGAGGAGGAATAGGCGGTGGGGAATCGGAAGTTTCCGGCGGTTTCGGTGGTCGTGATGGGGCAAAAGAGTGTACCGGAGGCGGCAGTTTCGGCGGTTTCGATGGTCCATGGAGGCGGCGGTTTCGATGGTCCATGGAGGCGGCGGTTTTCATGGAGGCACCTAACAGATATATATATGGAGGCGGCGGTTTCGATGGCCAACCGGAACCAAGGGAGAGGAGGAAGAGAAGGAGTGTATCTGGAGGAGCAGAGGTGGTGGCGATGGCCGACCGGCGAGTGGAGGAGCGACGGAGAGGTGCACAGGGGATGGATGAGAAATGTGAAGAAGTTTGAAGATAACCCTAGGAGCTTTTTTTTTAAGATGTATTAAGATGTTTACAGATCTTATATTTTTAGAAAACCAAACTGTCTTCACAACTGATGTCTGCCCGCCTGCAGACATCAGCCATCTTGAAGATGTTTGAAGCAAAAACAAACAGCACCTAATTGTCTTCAAAAGCGATATTCATTTGTTTTGTTCTTGTTCAGAAATTTGCAACTTGATCCATCATAAGTTTCACGATGGTCCAATATAATTTTGCAAAACTGTATAAAAGTCTCTCTTTTAGTATATTTTTGTGATATAAACCCTACGTATTAACTCGCAATTCCCTTATCATTATTGCATTATTCCATATTAAATAAATAAATGAAATAAAAAAATTAGATGTAAGTTTAAGTTTATTGTATGGCATGCGGCATGCCAATAGTATATAAGTTGCCTTATTTATTTTAAATATTTTAAAAATTAATTACAAGAAATTCAAAAAATAATATGTAAGTTGAGTATTTGTAAATACGATAAATTTTAAAAGAATATGTAACTTAAAGTTTCATGTTATCATATATTTATCGAAATAATATGTAAGTTTAGTTTATTTCAACGGCAAAAAACAAAACGGGTAATATACATATTTGTTAAAAAAAATGTATGACCTTCCTCCAAAGCAAAATAAAATGTATATAATTAAATATGGTTACGAATTATGAATGAGGAATAAGTATTATATATAATATATATATATATATATATATATATATAACAATGAATTTCATAATTAAAAGGAAAGAGCAATAGAAGGCTAAAATTATGATGACACTATAATAGGAGATTTTATTCGATTAAAGATTATAAATAAGAAATTATCAAAATATAGGGTCTTTTTAGAAATTAATCTTGATTAATATGATTGGAATATAAATTTGAATTAACATAAATGATAAAGATCTAATGTATTTAATATTTTGCTTTAATGTTGAATAAAATAAATTGAATATTTGAAAAAATTTAAATTGAAACATGATGACATGGATGTATAGGTGGACACCCTAGTTGAAGGGCATATGAATTATTTTGTTGCTTTAATAGTATTGTAGATGCAAGCTAAGATCAGATAACAAATATTATCAAAGCCTAACTTGACGTACCAAATGCTTAGAGATCATTGTTTTTCGTTATAGTTTTTTAATTTTTAAATAAGTAATGGATGGTATTAGCTTTAGGGACAAAACCATCCATTACTTATTTCAACCTAACATAACTATGATAATGGATGGTATTAGCTTTAGGGACAAAACCGCTAACAAATTTGAGATTTGTGGTTCATTCGTCCAAAAGTTTCATTTTGAAAGGCTTATGTGCCATAAAACACGGGCCCAAAAAAGCCATTTATGAGCAAACAAGTTGTAAATGTAATTCTAACTTGATATGTTTGCTAAATTTACGTGCACTCTTAACAATTTTTCAATCATATAATTTATATTTCGTTTTTGTTAGTTACTTATAATTAGTTCATAAGAAGTTAATATCTTTTAAATATAAACAAAAGATAAATACGATGTAGATTAAAGATTTGTTGTTAATTATATCCTTTTATTTGTTTCAAAAACGGATTAACTATTGAAGGGATGTGATTCAAAATATAACAAATATTTACATTCTCTCTTTTTCTTTTCTTTCAGATTTATATCATATACACTTTTATTATTTTCCATTATGTTGCCTCAAACGTCCTTGTTTCAAAACCATATTTTGATCTTCGAACAGTGGACATGGGTTCTCTTAAACAAGGCTGCGACCATGGTGACTTTAGTTTTGCGTTCGACAATAGTAATTTCTCCGATCGTCTTCTTTGCATATGTATTTTTTCGGACACAATCGAGTCTACAATGTTCCCAGGTATCGATCACTTACTACTGTCGCTTCTTTTCATTGAAGATTACTTCAACATATATAAAAACCTATGAACCAAGCACGTTTCGCCATATATTCAGATTTCAGCTTTCCCTTTATGTAATTATGTGCGGGTTTCGTTCAACTAATTTAACATGATTTCAAAGGCACTGGCATCAATACAAAGGATATTGCGGAGGATGAGTCCCATTGGTTTGTGGAAAGGAAGGGATACAAGCGTCAATCGCGTGTCCAAGTTTGTTATCAATTGACATGGTTTATTACAGTTGTCGGTTGGGTAAGCAAGGGTTTTGTTTTGATGATGAAGAGGGTGCTTGGTGGTGATCAAGTAACGTTGGCAATGCAAATGGGACTTCATGGATTGTATTGATTTTGATTTTGTTTGCAATCACTTTTGACTAGATATGTTGATTTGTGAATTAGTCTAGAGTGGCAAGTTCTTATACTTTATTTGCTATAGATGGATTACATGTTGACGATATAATGTAAATAGAACATATGCCACCCGTCTTCGCCACTACAGCCTTCATCACCCACTTGTCGGATCTGCCGACCAAGATCCGACCTCCCTTACATCTTCAAACGTGAGATATTATCGGGGTTGAGCTCATCACCGAAAAACAATATGCATCATAATATACCTCTAGCGCCCTTTTGTTTTAATCTTAGTCATTCATTACAAAGTTATATAGCAATGATTATTTTTTTATTTTTTAGTAAAATTTAACAAATAAGATTTCATGTAAATTTAGGATTCACTTTTCGCTTTCTAAATTTATTCTATAGAACAAAGATTAAAAAGAAAGAAAAATGGTTTTTATTTGTCCCAACTATTTTTTTTTTGCCGGCGGTGGTCCCAACTTTCATTTTGGCTGGCAACGATCCCAACTTTCACATATGTTGAAACCACTAGTCCGTGACTAACGGATTACAAAATCCGTTAATTAAAATCTGATGTGTCGTCCTAGTCATCAAAAACAGCTGACTGTGCATCCTACGTGGACCGGCTGTGTATTATACATACTCCCCAAATCCCCAACGTTAGCGGGAACGGCCACTTGAACATCCGCTTCGGAGTCCTCGTCGGCGACGGCGTCGGAGGCACGCCGGCAAGGTAGGCGCTCTGCCATGGGCTGCCGGTGAAGGAGTGGTTCGGGGTGGAGCTGCCGTTTCCGACGGCTGGAGACGGCGTACGTGGCTTAGGCTTAGGCTGCGAGGTGGGTTTGCGACGAAGGATCCGACGGGGGTGTCGTTTTTGACGGCGACGACGTCTTTGCTGTAGCAATGACCCATCGACGCGCCACACTATAATAGCCGGAATCGCGCGCTCCGTCCTTGTTCGAACAACACCACAACCATCACCGCCCTACTCGCCGATGCAGCCGTTTTTCCGTCCAACGACCTCGAGTCAACACCGTCGCAGCAGAACCGTACAAACCCTAATCGCCAATTTCCAGCAACCAAAACGTACAGAAAACAAGCCTTTCTGCACATATCTATGTGGTTCCGATTACGAAGTTCCCGTCACACATAAACCAGATCTGCGAAGCTCCGTATCTATGTGGTGGTGGTGATAGGCTGCGATGGTTGTGGTCACGTGGTGGTTTCCGGATATTGGTCACGCGGTGGTTTCCGGTGGTTGCCAGAGATTGGTTTGGAGGTGGGTGGTGGTAGTTTTGGTGGTGAAAGGAGAGAGAGAGAGAGAGAGAGAGAGAATACTTTATGTGTGTGTATATTTATATATATTATATTTATTACATAAGATTTAATACACGTAGGATGCACAGTCAGCTGTTTTAATATACGTAGGATGCACAGTCAGCTATTTTTGACAACTAGGACGACACATCAGATTTTAATTAACGAAGTTTGTAATCCGTTAGTTGCGGACTGGTGGTTTCAACGTATGTGAAAGTTGGGACTGTTGCCAGCCAAAATGAAAGTTGGGACTGTTGCCAGCCAAAATGAAAGTTGGGACCACCGCCGGCAAAAAAAAAAAAAGTAGTTTAGACCAATAAAAACCAATTTTCCTAAAAGGAATTACATAAAACTGGTAACTTTCAAGATGTATCCCTATTGTCGAGAAATCACTCTAGTGATCTTTATGTTTCATTTTTGTTTTATTTTTAATTTTTTTTATTTACCTAGTTTTTTATGTTAACGAAGAAACAAGGAATGAATCCGGGTAGGATACATGTTGATGTTCCCAAATCTTCGAGATGAATGAACTCACGCCTTCATCTTCTTCTTCGATAGCTCGAGATCTGTCATGAAAAAGTGAAGGAGTGAAGATGACTGCTAAGAGTTTTTCTCCTTTTTACAGACAAAAATATTTTGGAGACCAAGAGTCCAAAAGGAGATCTCCTTCAAATGAAATATGAATGTTCCTTATATAGGAACTCCAGATCACTAACATGAAACCCTAACTTTTATTGGGTTAGGCCTGGTTAGGGGTTACCTCCACAACCCATAGCCCAATAGGCCTTAGTTAGTAGACCATAATAATGCAATAAGTAAAATGTCGTACCGGAAATTTAGGCATTACGTGAGAATAAACCAATTTTTGTACCCATCATCTATAAATTCACCTATAACAAATAAACATTTAATCTACTTCTAGGAGTTTTAAAGTAAACTAGTAAACGTATCCATGCGTCATTACGGATCGAGTTGATGCCATGTTTTGTGTATGTTGACATCTTCATGTGTTCATTCGTAGTGTACACATAATATTAAGGATGAATAGTCCACAATCCAAATCTAATGTCCTCGCCCTTCTATCAACAACACAACACATAAATGATATTTAAGTGGTATTTGTTTTCTAAAAAAGTTTTTTGTGATCTCTTCTGTCTGTGCTACGCAGATCACGTATGGACATGAGTTTCTGTCTTCTGCAGAATATTTGTTTTCTCGGTGACGTTTTATTAAAAAATATTCATGCGGGCTCTTCTCAATGCAGATTTGGCCCAATCTCTTTTTACATCTTCTAACCTCTTTTTAGTCTCATAAATCATTGTTCTTCTTTATAAACACTCAACCGTAACCACCACCCCTCGCTCCTCCACCATGGTTGCCCCTTCATTGGCCGTGGCTATTCATTATGGCGTCACTTTACTTGACACCTCCGACGTATACTGCTCCTCACACCAGTGAAATCCTCGTCAGCAAGGTATTATTATTATTATTATTATTATTATTATTATTATTATTATTCAATTGGATTCATTACCTAGGATTAGGGTTTGTTTTTATTTTGATTTCAATTAAGTTTTTTTTTTAATTTCAATATGGGTTTTTTTAAATTTTATTTCAATGTGGTTTTTTTATTATTTTGATTTCGGTTTAGGGTTTTTTTTTTGGAAAATTGGATTTTAATAATCCCAACTTAGCGTAGTTGGCCGATAATAATCCCAACTTTAAAAATAGCTGTCACTGGTCCCAACTTTCACACTATTTGTTTTCATTGGACCTCCGTTAAAAAAAATTTAACGACGTTAAGTTTTTTTCAAATTTCAGATTGATAGTTTAGGGCTTTTGATCAGAATGATAATATGAATCGACTAATGGAAAACTTAACTCGAATGATATTTTGATTTCAACTTGGGGGTTTTTTCTATTATTTTGATTTCGGTTTAGGGATTATTAAAATCAATGTATTCAAATTTCAGTTTATTTTAGTAGCTTGCATAAGTTAAAAAAAACAAACGTCATTCTTATTATAAACTGCAGGCCTTTAGTCTACCGACTCTTCTACAGGGTTATGTAGATGTGGCAGACATTTTATCTCTTAAAAACAAATTGGACCTTAGTACATTTTTATCTTTTATTTGGTCGAGGCAAAACAAAAAACTTACATACAAAGCACAACATGTATATTTAAAATTACGGAAATTAATTCAATGATTTAATACTATAGTTTTCATCACACTTCAGATTCACCGGCTTTCTTCAAAAGATATGGAAATGGAGGTTGAGCAAACGCGCCATCGAGAAACAACCTTGACACCGCCCTATTCAACCCTTCTGTCACGTGCAACCCATCCCAATTCATATACTGCAACGGATGCTTGCACGACGTCGTCCCTGGGGCACCACACGTGCTATTCGCATCCGGAATAAAGTTGTAAGCATCACCACCGCTCCCACAACATGTTTTAAACCGCTCAACGAAACTATATTTTGCAGCATTTCCATAAACTTCACGGTAAGCATGCCAGTCATCACTGTACAAAATCACAGTCTCCGGAAATTGTTTCCGGAGACTGTGTAGTGTGGCTTGTAGTGCCGTGTTATGGTTGTAGCTTTCTTTGTTCTTAGTTGCCACACAACCGATCTGGTCCAGTTCGATTGGTGGGGGGTTGCTTATGAACGAAATGGGGAAACATCCTGTCGTTAGTAAACCTTGTACAACGAAGTATTTTGCACCCATATTCAAAAGTTGTTTTATAACTTTGTTTGGTACCTTATGGCTAGATTTCGAACCGTCTTGCTAGTGATGTTTGTTCCTGAAATGTAGTTATAATCATTTGCGGATATTTGGCCAATCCAAATTAACGTATGGTTGAACACGGCCTTGCATTCAGACGGGGTTGAAACAACATCTTTACATCCGGAAGCCTGTAATAAAGTGAATAGATTAGTTAGGGTTTGTTTTAGTATTTTTGATATTCATAAATAAATATAATTTAAGGTTCATGCTTTAACTACGCCAAACCCATTTGATTTCACACTATCGAACCATCGTCCACAAAACACTCAGATTGTCGTTTGAAGATATCGGGACAGCCGTTCCAACCATTACGGGGGCAAAGTTTGAGAAGTATTGGTCAAAATGGTCAGTTTTCGATCCAATATCCAGACAACAGTTTTGACCATAGACAGATAACTTTGAAAAATTTTGGTCAAAATGGTCGTCCGATTTCTATTCGGACGACCGTTTGAAAAGGTATGGATTAGATGTGTGTGTATGATTGCCCGAAAATTTAATTAGGTTTTTATTGTATTATAGTTAATTAATAATACATGATAGCTTACGAGGTTTTGTTAGTTATTACTTTGTACCTTGATGTAGTCTTTGCTCAAAATTTAATTAGGTTTTTATTGTATTATAGTTATTAATTAATAATACATGGTAGCTTACGAGGTTTTATTAGTTATTACTTTGTACCTTGATGTAGTCTTTGAACCACGATAGTTGTGTCGTAAGCGATTGTGGGACGATGACGGATGTGATATTGTTTTCCGAGAAGAACGAAAGTGGGATGGCGGTGCAACCAGAGACTGCGAAGTTGACACCGTGAGTGGTGTCGGCGTTTTTGTTAAGGTAGGGTGGAATGAAGGGTAAGTTTAGTGATTCAACTACGAAGTCTATGACTAGACGGCCATCCTAGTATCTGTTAGTGGGACGACCAAAGAATGTTCGGCCGTTAGGGAGACGGTCCACGTGAAGAAATATGGATGGTCTGGTGGTGGTGTTGAGGTTGCCAGTGTCGGTATACAAGTCACCGAAGACGTAGACTTTGTTGAAGGGTCGAGGGTGTGGTGTAGCTAGGGATATTTGAGAATGAAGAATAATTGAAACGGAAATTATAACAAGGGTGAATTTTAGAACAAAAGACATGTTAGATTATTTATTTATTTGTTTTGAGATGTTATGTTATTATATAGGTACATAAAAGGAGGCTATTGTAGTACTGTGGAAATTTATTCGCAATAGAAAAATCAAGATCTAAATAGTATTTTCAAGATATTTGAGTTTAATAAAAGTTCTAGATAACTAATAGTCTTTTATACAATTGATTTTGATTTTATATTTTCGTTATTTATTTATTTTTTTGGAACAGCAACTTTCAATGCGTAAGGCTATCACACTTTTCAAATTTTGAGAGTCTCGTTGTCCACTCTGTTCAAACTATCTTGATTTAACTGGACCTATGTTGGCTTCAAATTTATTGTAATTTTAATTTGATATGTTTGTTGATATATATAAAATGATTTTAAAAATTATATTAATTGTGGTCTAGGAAAATTCAACATAGTACTTGTGCATTATTGTCTTCAAAGTAACATCTCATGTGTGGTGTGTACTTTTGCATTACCAGTTGCGAAGCTTGGGCTAAGATATCGGGGGGGGGGGGGGGGGGGCGGACTCAAAATGTATTTAAAAAAATTCAAAAAAGAGTGGGCCGGGCTCGAATTTTAGAATGAAAACGGCTAAATTTACACTACGTATAAAAAATTTCTGCCGAAAACAGGTAAATTTACACTACCGCGCAAAAAAACAGAGGGGGCCGGCTCAAATTTTAGAACGAAAACGGCTAAATTTACACTACGTAACATAGTACTTGTGCATTATTGTCTTCAAAGTAACATCTAATGTGTGGTGTGTACTTTTGCATTACCAGTTGCGAAGCTTGGACTAAGATATCGGGGGGGGGGGGGGGGGCGGACTCAAAATGTATTTAAAAAAATTCAAAAAAGAGTGGGCCGGGCTCGAATTTTAGAATGAAAACGGCTAAATTTACACTACGTATAAAAAATTTCTGCCGAAAACAGGTAAATTTACACTATCGCGCAAAAAAACAGAGGGGGCCGGCTCAAATTTTAGAACGAAAACGGCTAAATTTACACTACGTATAAAAAATTTCGACCGAAAACGGGTAAATTTACACTACCGCGCAAAAAACAGGGGGGGCGGGGCCACCCCGGGTATACTTCGCCATTGTGCATTACGGTGCTCTAAGAAAAAATCAATATATCTAAGTAACAACAAAACACCTTTTTGAATCATTAGAATGTGTTTTCGAAAAACCGACATGATTAACATCAATACCCTTCTAACCAACAAGATAATGTAAATTATGGCTTCTGTGGACAATCGGCATCAAGAGATTAACATAGTAAACCGGTGAAAGCAAGATTCAAACCTTACCTTAGACTTCTAAGTTGATAAATTGTTTTCCGGTTACCACTAGACCACCCTTAAAAGTTAACACATTTATATATTAAAATTATTAAAAGAGAATGATAACATTTAACAGTTTTATATCCATTCCTATTCATGCTAGATTCTCTCCAACGCTTGTTTTTCTTTCCATCCGTCACTGACGTGGTCACTGCATGCGAGGAGAAACTATTTTAAAGGATTAACAGTAAATGATGTTGCAGCTGACTAGACATCTTTATGAATGTTTTTAGCGCTTAAAGATGTTGATGATAGTTTAAGAGTTTTCATTTGTTTGAATCATAGTTTTTATGTTTATTTCCCTTCTGAAAGGCGTCCAAAATATTGTTTTGTCGGAACAAATGTCAAATTTTATTTCTTTATATTTTTTATCAAAGACTTCTTTTACCATATAACATATAATATTTGCTTACATGCTGGTATAAATCAGGTTCTAGTTCCTTAGAGAAACCGCTTCCACCTCAACCCAATTAAAACCCGCACCCGGCCCAGCAGATACTAACCAGGCCAGACCCGTCAAAACCTAGTAAAAATACCCGACAATACTAGAAACTGGTTTCTACCGGACTCAAT
>NW_027502494.1:0-48621 GCF_021521415.1 Bidens hawaiensis | reverse complement strand
TGTAAGTATGTTTTTCGTATTTGGATCTGGGCTTGGGTTTTGCATGTATAAAATCGGTTTTATACACATCAAATTAACAAGATTTAAAACTAGTTTTCGCTGCGTTTTTCATAAAAGTAAGGTTTTATGACTTTGATAATCTTGTTAAAACCCAACGAGATTAACGCATAAGTCACAAGTACCGCATATGTTATACGGTGCATAACATATGCGCCGTATAACTTTTATGGACTTGGTGTCTTACATGTTGTTTCCTATAAATAGGGTACTTATGCGTTATTCTGTAGACTTTTGGTGAATGTTAGAGTGAGAGAGTAGAGAGAGAAAGTTGCCATAGAGTCAAATCTTATAATCTTTGAAGTTGTCAATGAATATGATGCTTATTGTTTACTTGTTTTGTGTTCTCTCATTGGATTCCGCTCATTGAGATACAAGTTTAGAGATCCTTATTGTTATCACATCAGTATAGCATCCTCTTTCAAGTGGTATCAGAGCGTTATGGCTCGTTACTAAATTGAACATTACAAGTTTTCAAAGGTTTTCTCTCTATCTACCAATTCAACCGTATAAAATTCTCCATACTTTCACAAGTTGTTCCTTACCTATCCGTGACAAACCCTTCAGAAGTTCATTCAAATTCATCGACATTTGATTCATCAAATTCCCAATATACCAAAATGAAGATCTTCCACGTATATGTCATGTCTACGTATATGTTGTTCACATATAACATATATGGCGTATAACATATATGCCGCATATGTTATAAGGTGAATACATATACGTTCGAATACTTATACGTTGACCATCTACATATCTGTTGAATTCAATACATATCCGTTGACCACAATTACTTATACGTTGACCATTCACTACATATCCGTTGACATTCAATCATACATATCAGTTGACCACAAACAGAAAACTTATACGTTGACTTTCTTTGATCAAAATCGAAAATCTTATTGTGTTTGTGTCACAACCTTCTGCATTGCTTTAGAACATTAATCTCAAGAATGAAATGGGAACACCAAATAAGCCTCCAAAGCTTCTTCATATGAAAGATTATCCGTCTTGGTCCGACAAATTTGAGAGTTACGTACAAGCCTTGAATTATGAGACGTGGACGGCAGTGGAGGAAGAATACATTATCCCGAAGAATTAAAATGGCAGCAACTATAGGTTGTCAGAAATTGCTGACGGTGACAAAAATCATTTTTTAAGAGAAAAGAAGATGTTGAATTTGTTTCAACAAGCCATTAAAGCAGAAATCTTCCAATTGTTACAATACAATGGTTCGCTATTCCATTTGGCAAGCTATATTGAAAAAAGATAGAGGAAACCCTGACATGAGGTAAAGCAAGATGGCATTGCTGAAGAAAGAATTTGATATCTTTACTCTAGTCAAAGGGGAAACGTTTGCACAGTTGGTTGAGAGATATTGTCATTTGGTTAATGAAATGATGAGGTTAGGCATTGATAAGCCTGATTATGAGTACATTGATAAACACTCTGATGCATTACCTGAAGAGTGGAACACATTCATAATGATTCAACAATCAAATCCTGTTGCATATGCTCAACTGAACCTTGCTAGATTTATTGAGAAGCTTGAAGCACACGAATTGGAGCTGAGGAAAAAGTAGAAGATGAAATCAACAGCAGTTTTCACAATCTGCTACTTCTTCAAATCCTAAGATTCCCAGAGCTTTTTGTGCAGAGCAAACTGGACAAGCTTGTGTAACCAATGTTACTACCACTCCACCTTACAGTAGTAGTTACTCAGGAACAATTCTAGTATCTCAAGTCTCAAACACACAAGATTCTAATGTTATATAGTGCAACATTGCTGTAAATCTGAAGTTTACGGGAAACCTGACCGCTGAGACTGTAAAGGAACATATGGCATTTCTTGGGTTAGTTTTAGAGTCATACGAGTGTTTGGTTGTTTGTCGTATTGGAAATTATAATGTGAGAAAAGAGGACTACGACCAAATTGATCCAGATGAAATGGAAATGATTGATATACGGTGGTGCATGGCAAGTGTGATAAGGAGAGCACAAAGGTTCAAGGAAATCACTAGAAGAAATGTACTAGATGGTTTCACATCAAAATTAGGTTTTGATAAGTCTAAAGTGAGATGTTTTCGTTGTAAAGAAAAAGGACACTTCAAAAGGGAATGCACAAGCAAGAATGTGGAGGATAATAGTCACACCCGACTAGCACAATGCGAAAACGTAAAATGGGAATGTAACAGACACCTCTGGTATCAATAACATTGTTTATAAAAAAACATTACAAACTAATTTACATTATATTACATTGATCTATCTTTGTTTACAACTAGGTATTACAACAAAACATGTTCGTTAAATTATTCTATTCGCACTAATAACCTTTGTTGGTGCATTGTGCCAGTAGTTCATTTGTCTCGAGTTTATCGTGTCTGTAATCATTACGATGTTTGTTTTTTTCTTGATAAACTAGTTAGTTTGGTTTGGCTTTTGGTGAACTTATGTTCTGGCGAAGTTAGGGACAACTTCGCCTAGGGTGTTAGGCGAAGTTGTCGTGATATATTAACCTAACTTGCGCCGTTAGTTGGATAGGTTTTTTGGAGTGTTCGACTTGTAAACTGCAGCAGGGTTTCGGTGTGATTGGCATTCACATCTAATAACAAAGTAACCTTTGTCCTACGTGTTACGTGTTTCTTTACGTGTCTCTCGTTTAAACACTTGTATCGTATACGTTAGGGATTCCGCACCCTCGTGTTACGAGATAATCCTGTGTTGATCTGGCTGGGAACTTACAATTGGTATCAGAGCATTTGCTCGTGATTGTGTGGTTCGGGATTATCACACTTGTGTTAAAAGAATTGCGCGAGACTTTTCGCGGAATCGTTTCACATAAAACACCGTTCGTTCAGTCCATTCTTACACTATATTACCCTTGTCGCACTCCATACTACCTTTTAATCATTCGAAACAAGAAAAACACTGCTCAAAATCAGATCTCGCATCCTACAAAGTCGCCGTCACCTGTCGTTAGGGTTTCGGCGAAGTATTAACTGGCTAAGTCATAACTGGCGAAGTTATTTGGTGAAGTTAAAAGAAAGTGAAGTTAATTCTTTGGCGAAGTTGTACTTTGGCGAAGTTACTTGGTGAAGTTAACAGAAAGTTAAGTTAATTGTTCGGCGAAGTTGTACTTTGGCGAAGTTACTTGGTGAAGTTGTAATTTGGTGAAGTTAACACAAGGCGAAGTTATACTTTCTTCGCCTTCACGGAATACCGTTTCGATTAGTTCCAGCTCCAGTTACGGTTTAAAATGACGTCAATAAACATCACTGAACTGGTGAAAATGGAAGTTGAAGCTGGGTCAGCGACTAAACCTCCAAAGTTACTCAAAGGCACTGATTTTGTAGCGTGGAAAGACAGATTTGAGCAGTATGTGAAATATCAAGATGCAAAGATGTGGGTATGTATTCAGGATGGTTATATCCCTCCAACAACTGAGTTTGAAGGACGTGAGCAACTAAAAAAATATAATAAGATGGATGACGATGAGAAGAAAATGTACGAGGCAGAAAGTAAGGCACTAGCTGCAATCACTATGGCACTACCTCAGGATATTCTTCATACTTTCAGAAAGTACAAGACGGCTAGAGAATTGTGGGAAGCATTGGAGAACCGCTATGAAGGTAATGTCGGAATTCGAAACTCAAAGACAAAGTTACTAAAGACTCAGTTCTCAGTATTCAAGTACTTTAAGAATGAATCACTTGATGACATCATCACAAGATACTATCACTTGATGACCGAATTGGACAACTATTCCATAAATTATTCTGAGAGTGAGATCGTGGAAAAACTTCTTGATGCTCTTCCACCAAGATGGGAGATGTACACAGTTCTGATGAAAGAAGATAAAGAATTTGATAGCTTTGATTTAGAGAAGGTGGTTAACAAGTTACGTAATTATGAGCTTAATATGTTACGAAAAGAGATGCCTACTGATCAGGTTCAGGATTCGGGAATGTATGATGCAAAAGGCTCTGCAAACTCAAGCTCTAAAACAGATTCGACTGCCTATTACTCAGGCGGGGAACCAAATTGTACGAAAGATGGTCATGTGGTGATGAATATGGATGGAGATATATGCTTTGTAGCAAGTGGAAGTGGTTCTTCAAAATCTCAATCCTCAGTCAGTAATTCTTCTACTAGTCCTTCAAATGTAAATTACTCAAAGATGCCTATGAGTGTAAAATCTGCTAAACAACAATTTGCTTTTTATGCCTCTTTCATTGCGTCTTATGAGAATTACATCAAGGGAAAGATAGTTGACCCTACAACCTTGGATGAGGACTATGATCAGATAGATGCTGATGATATGGAAGAAATGAATCTGCAGTGGCAAATGGTGATGATAGTAAGAAGGGTAAAACGGTTTATGAATAAGACTGGACGAAAGTTCGTGGGAGAGAGACCGGGATTTGACAAGTCAAAGGTTCGTTGCTACAACTGTCAATAGAATGGACACTTTGCGAGAGAGTGCCCAAATGAGAGAGTTGAACGGGGTCAGAACAGGCCTACTCAGCAGAATGGGAATGGAAGTGAAATAAAAGCTATGGTGTCTCAACAGAATGGTGGATATAATTGGAACATCAAAGTTGAGGAGGTGATTGAGCAAGCAAATCTGGTGAATATCGTGAGTGAAAGATGTGACAAGGAACCAGTGGAGGATCAAGCATACATGGCAGAAGTGAATGATCAGCTCTCAGAGGTATGTTCTGAACCTTATTGTGAACAATGTGAAAAACTGTCTGATCAATTAAATGCTTTAACTGATCAGTATGTAAGTTTGGAAAAAGAATTAAAAATTGTAAAAGAAGAACATCATTACTCTAAACAAACGGAAAATAGTTACTCGGTCAAAATTAATGCTGGTGAAAAAGACATAAGATGCCTTAAGACAACATTAGCTGAGAAAATCCAAGTAATCGATCTAAGTTATGAAGTTGTGGAAGAAAAAACCAAACTTATTGCTGAAAAGGACAAACAGATAGCTGATTATCAAGTGAAAGTGGTGGAACAAAACAGAAAACTTGAACAGTTTAGGAACTCCTCAATGATGCTTAATCATGTCCTAAGTGTTCAACGTTCTCCCAACGATAAAGGAGGAATTGGATACAATTAAGTTCCACCACCTTTTAACAATAACTACACTTATAATCCTTGTAATCAGCCACCTGCCTTTGTTAAACCTGATCAGACAGTAACGGGAAATGTCAGCTCCATCGACTCACCCGTTAGAGTTCAATCAAGCAACACCAAAGTTAAATTGAGCAATCATGAGAACCTAGATAAAGATATTAATGAATCGGTTCAGACAAAATCGTCAGTTGTGGATCGAGATTCCACAAATAAGGAGTCTGTGAACATTCGCAGAGTGGATGATGAAGTTGTGTTACTCAGACGAGGGGAGAGTGACACTTTTAGTGAAAAGAAATTTTCTTTAAACCCATTCGTTCCCCCTTATGTGAAACAAACTGTTAGTGAAGCAACTTCATCTTCTGCTGCAACTTCTAAAAAAAATATTCGGATAGACACAGATTGTCTAAAGAAAATTAATTGTCCGAACAAAAGCTGTTTTCGATGTAACAAGGTAGGTCACTTTGTCAGTAACTTTCCGCTGAAGAAGAAGAAATCTAAAAACTTGAGGCCAACCAAAACTGAAAATGGAACGAACTTTAAAACTGGTACTGGTAATAATTCTAATGCATCCCCCTTTAATCGTTGGACAAATTTAAGATCTCACAGAAACCGACCTAGTTTTTTCCTAGTTAATCATAGAATGGGTAACTTCGAATCCATTGATGCTAGAAAATCAAGGAAGTTTGGATGGCCTCATAATCAGTTTTCTAGAAATCTTCCATTCAGATCAAATGAAAACCTCCCTCAAGGGAACTTTGGGCAACCAAGGAATTGGATGCCGTTTGACAGGTTTGACCAACCCAAGACCAGAAGGGCTTGGGTCCCCCGCTTTTAATTCATTCTTTTAACTGTGCAGGAACAGTCGAACAGGGCTGTGAACAACATGTGGGTTGTCGACAGTGGCTGTTCCCGGCACATGACGGGTAACAAGAAATTGTTACGTGATTTGAAAGCTGTACAAGGTGGAAGAGTTAGTTTTGCAGGAGAAAGTGGAGGAAAAAATTCTAGAGTCGGTACTGTTACTAATGGGAAAATCAAGTTGGAGAAGGTTAATTTTGTGGAAGAGTTAAAGCATAATCTTCTGAGCGTCTCTCAGATCTGTGACAAAGACTACACTGTGCACTTTACAAAGGATGAAGCACTCGTTCTTCATCCTGGTTTCAAGATTCCTGAAACCTGGGTTGTGATGAAAGCTCCAAGAGAGAAGAATACATACGTGATGGACATGAGGTCCACCAAGATGGAGACGGAAGACTCATGTCTCTTGTCAAAAGCAACTGAATCTGAGTCGGAATTGTGGCACCGTAGGATGGGTCATATCCATCTACGTAAGATGAACTACATAGTCAAGTATGAGCTGGTACTTGGGGTTCCATTAAAGAATTTCAACTTTGATGACTAGTGTCTGTCGTGCAAGAAAGGAAAGCAGCACAAGAAATCACATTACTCCAAATTGGCTAACTCAATCGCCACACCTTTGGATTTGCTTCACATGGATCTGTTTGGTCCTATCAATGTTAAAAGCCTGGGTGGAACATCTTATTGCTTGGTTGTGACTGATGACTACTCACGGGTTTATTTTCTGAAAGCCAAAGACGAAACCGTGCAGTTGGTAATTAACTTGATTACCAAAGTGGAAAATATTGTTGGGGGAAAAGTCAAGTTCATCAGAAGTGATAATGGCACTGAGTTCAAGAACTATCAAATGAAAATGTTTTGTCTACAGAAAGGGATAGAGCATCAGTTTAGTGCACCATATACTCCGCAACAGAATGGAGTAGCTGAAAGGAAGAATAGAACTTTAATCGAGGGGGCCAGGACTATGCTGGCAGATGCTAAACTTCCCGTGGTGTTCTGGGCTGAGGCGGTTGCCACGGCCTGCTATATCCTTAATCGTGTTTTAACTGTTAAAAGATTACATAAAACTTGTTATGAATTAATGCATGGTCGAAAGCCAAATTTGAAAGGTCTTGAACCTTTTGGGTCCCCATGATCGATCTTAAAGACCAACTCTAAATTTGGTGAGAAAGCTGACGAAGGTATTCTTATTGGCTACGTAGTTGGGTCACCCAACAGAAGAGTCTTTAATCTATCGAACAATAAGGTTGAGGTGGTTTGTAACACTGACATTACAAGTTACTAATCACCAAAGCCTAGCATGGGACCAGCAGAGGCTTTCGATTATGATAAATTATTCAAATCCTTTAATTTACCTTCTTTTGATTTTGCAGATACAGAAGAAAGGATGGCAACTCAGATGCTACTCAATGAAAATGATCCAATTCTGCATCGTCCCCAGTTTAATGAAAAACAGTCTCACGTGTCACGAAATGTTGAACCTCCTGCTATTTCAAGTGGTGATGACTTTATCAATCCGTTTCACACTCAACACAATTCAAATGAAATCTCTCCAAATCTTGGAGAAGACTTAGCGGTTGGTCCTGCCCAAACCACCAGAATCCACAAGAATCATCCCCTAGAGAATGTGGTCGGTAGTCCTTCCGATGGAGTGCGAACAAGAAAGAGTTTGGAAGAAAACACATGTGTGTATGCAAGCATTAAAGACACTGGTATTATGAATGAATGCTTGTATGCTTGCCTTATCAGTCAGATTGAACCAAAGAACTATCAAATGGCGTTAAAGGATAGCTCATGGGTAGAAGCCATGCAGGAAGAATTGGCTCAGTTTAACAAAATGGAAGTATGGCGTTTGGTTGAAAAACCACGAGATGTGAATGCAATCGGTACGAAGTGGGTATTCAAATGCAAGAGAGATGAGAATAGGGTAATCGTCCGGAACAAGGCAAGATTAGTAGTCAAGGGATTTAATCAACAAGAAGGGATCGATTACAATGAGGTGTTTGCTCCTGTGGCAAGACTAGAAGCAATTCGACTTTTCTTGACCTTTGCTACACACAAAGATATGAAAGTGTTTTAGCTGGATGTTAAAAGTGCTTTCCTAAATGGCAAGGTCGATGAAGTGGTGTATGTCGAGCAACCTCTGGGATTTTCTGATCCAGACTTTCCAGATCATGTGTACAAGCTTAGTAAAGCATTATATGGCTTACATCAGGCTCCACGAGCTTGGTACGCAACTTTATATGATTATTTGCTGGAAAATGGGTTTGTGAGAGGAAAGATTGACAGTACGTTGTTTGTAAAGTGGAATGGGAAAGAATTTCTTCTCGTTCAGGTCTTTGTGGACGATATCATCTTCGGAGCCTCAAAGATTTCAATGTGTCAGGAGTTTGAAGCAGTCATGAAGAAAAGGTTTGAGATGAGCGCCATGGGTGAACTAACTTTCTTTTTAGGCTTACAGGTTGATCAGAAGAAGGATGGCATGTTCATCCATCAAACTAAATATGTTTACGATGTGCTTAAAAGTTTTAAGATGGAAGAAAGCACCCCGTTTGACACTCCGATTTGTGTCAACCACAAACTAGGTGCTGACTCCGACAGTGATGAAGATGTGGATCCCACTCAGTATCGAGCTATTATAGGTTCTTTGATGTATTTAACTGCTTCCAAACCTGACATTATGTTTGCAGTTTGTCTTTGTGCTCGTTTTCAGGCAAACCCAAAGGAGTCACATATGAAGGGAGTGAAGAGAATTTTGCGGTATCTTAAAGGGAAGCCTAAATTGGGTCTCTGGTATCCAAAAGGAGGAGAACTGGATCTAGTAGCATACACAGACTCAGACTACGGAGGATGCAACCAGAACAGGAAATCAACAACTGGTGGCTGTCAATTTCTAGGAGGAAGATTGGTGTCGTGGAAATGCAAGAAGCAGACTTCAGTGGCCATATCCACCTGTGAAGCAGAATACATGGCAGCATCAAACTGCTACTCCTAGGTTTTATGGATACAACAACAAATGCGAGATTATGGTCTGAATTTCACTCAAACTCCTATTTGCATTGATAACACTGCTGCTATCTCAGTAACTAACAATCCCGTAAAACATAGTAAAACAAAACATATTGACGTTCGTCGTCATTTCATACGGGATTGTGCTGAGAAGAGACTAATCTTGCTTGAGAAGGTTGATTCACTGGATAATTTTGCTGATCTTCTTACAAAAGCTTTTGATCGGTCCCATTTTCAAAACCTTATTGAGCTTAATGGGATGATCAATCCCGAGTAACCATGTTTTTCCTTTTGTCTTTAACCTAAAAAAAAATAAAAACTTCACTATCGCTGAGAATTATGTCGGTCGCTCAAGTTTGAAGGACATGTTCTTGAATATGTTTGGTCCTTGTATCTACATGTAGATTCAAAGGATAGCCATTAACTTAATAACTGAAAGCCACTGGGGCGGTTGTGATGAGTTTTTATTCCTTCGCTGAAAATTATGTCGGTTACACTCAGTCGGAGGGACACATATTTGTATGTGTTTGGTCCTGTTAATCCACTGGATTTTTGGGATAGCCATTTACCCAAAGACTTAGAAGTGATCGGGGCGTCTAAATATAAAACTCTTTTTTAAAGGGAAATGATATATACTTTTTCAGTCTATAGCTTCTCATGAAGCTTCAACATTGATGTTCAACTGGAAATTGATCCAACCGTTGGAAAATGATAGATGAACTAGTTTTGTGAGCCTAACGGGTGAAGTTATTAGGCTTAAAAGACTTTAGAACAATCATTGTTTGGTACGGTAGCTTTCCATATTGCGTAAAAGTTAATGTGATACAAATTAAATCTGGTCAATTTACTATTGAGAGTCATTTTAAAATGTGCATGTCTCCACATATATCTCTCCGAATGATAGGCAGAATAGTGATTACCCAATCATACACGAGCCCGTTAGTGTCTTGATTCCCGCGTAGATTGTGTTATCCTTCTACCGTGATCCAGATTCGGGACTTGTGGGTATTTGTTATAGTTCTTTAAAAAAAAAATTTATTATTATTGCCTTTGAAATTCACAAAGACTAAACAACATGAATGAGGCACCAACTGAGTCTTGTGCAAGATGTAAGGATTGTGAAGCCGACTCAATTGTACATTGCTTAAATTAGACACTACAGGTCGAAGTCAACTCGGGGTGATCTGGGGAAAGCCAAATACGCCTTGAGAATAGATAGGAGGCATCACAGTTCCTCAAGTGATGTCCATCTAAATTTTGAGCCTAATTGAACCTAATCCGTATCACTGAAGCAATGAGAATCATGCTAAGTTTTATACCTGCCTTCAACCTGTTTCTCTATGTCATAATAATGCTGAACATGGATCCTTGTGACAGCCTCTTAATCAGTATGATTCCATGTTCGGATCTTTTCTTAAACATGTTGGGTTCTCTACAGACTGAAATGTGATCCCGTCAATGTTATTTTTCTTATGTTTATTTTATATTATTTTATACGTTTGTCTTATGTGAATAACATAGAATCTAGGGTTACTCGTTCTTGGTCTTTTCCTTCTTTCAAATTGTTTTAAAATTTAACTTCACTTGGGAGGCGATGTTGGCAAACTGGCGAAGTTATTATAACTTCGCCACTGGGTTTTTCAGAAAGTATAAAGGGCAGCAATGGTCCACTTTTGGTCAAACTGAACACTAAAAACCCTCTAAACCCTCGACGAACTTATCTCTTTGGATCAACCTTCATATAATCCGCCTCTTATCTGATAATAAGGTGCAGTGACGACTATCGATTCATATTACTTGTTTTGTTGGTTAATCAGTCCCGTAATGCAGGTTTTTGATCCGTTCTCTTGAATAACCCTAATAATCAATAACACCCATCGGATTTTGAATGTTTTAGAAATGTCTAGCCCTCCGAGACCTTAATCGAACATTCTTATACCTGTTGTCAATCTTTGATTGCCCGTAATTGCAACTGAAATGGATCTTGATTATGTCACTGTGCGTCAGGCAAAGTTCATATGTGGCGAAGTTCCTATAACTTTGCTGCTTGAGATCTGTTGGTTACAACTTCGTTGAAACCAACTTCGCTATCTCCATGCTGGGCAAAGTTACAACCTGACTACACATTTATCTAACTTAACTCGTTTGCCTTGCAGGTATGGCTGCTGTAGCAGGTGCGGGTGGTACAGGTGGTGATGAAGGAGATGGGGATAAGAGAAAATTCTTTTCGAGTCACAACATGTACGTGACATTGGACCCAGATGCTCGTGGGGTTGATGATTACTCGGAGATTATCATGTTTCTCCTCCGATTAAGAATTTTTCATGCTATCACTACGACTCTTCCGATCTCTTTACCAAATATAGAAGACTTTTGGAACACAGTGGAATATGATTGTATAGTGGAACCTCCAGTGATGCGTGCTACCGTCAATCGTCAGGTAGTACAGTTTTCTGCAAATCAGTTAAAGGAGGCTCTACAGTTTGGATATGAAACTACTCAGGACCCCACTGAGTATTCAGCCTCTTTTAGGAATGGGGCATTTCTTCGTATGGGATACTCTGGTCCGTTGGAAGACTCACAACGCAGAAAGGGGTTTCTATTGGATCAATGGAGTTTCTTGATGCATGTGTTGATTGTTTGCATGTCTGGCCGCAAAGCAAGAACCGATGGTATGGGTGCGACAATGCAATCTGCCATGACCGCGCTGACATATAATAAACCATTTAGCTTCAGTCAAATGGTGTTCTACGAAATTGATCGTCAGCGGCGGGCAGCGTTCCTTAATGTATCCGAGATTTTTATAGATGATTCTTAATCATGTTGCTCCTAATCTGCCACAACGTCGTCCTATCTCTTTTGTGGAATGTGTAAACAAGAGAATTTTTGCTCAATGTCGATCATCGAGCGCACGGAGAATTTTTTGCTCACTCCTAGCGCAAAGCAAGAATTTTTTCTTCACCAGAGGATGAATTTGCTGATCCTGCACCGGCACAAGCTGATATCCCACAACCACCTCCCGTGGTTCATGTTGCTCCAGTTCCTGTTGATCCTGTTCAAGAAGCTCCCTTACTGGATGATCCAGTTATAGATCCTGTTATATCTGCTGCAGAGGGGATAGATCTTGATGTTTCTTTGGGGGTGCAAGGTATTTTTGGTACTTCCTCTGAAGTTCGGGTTTCTTCAATCGCAGTGTCTGGGGTACCATCTTCTTTGATCGTTGGTTCAGTTGGTCAATCTAACCATCAAGAGATGATTCAGAGGAAACTTTATCTGATTCTTCCAATGATGAGGCTGCTAAAGCTCAGAGAGTTCTGGTTACACAAGAGAGGATTCAAGGAAAATGGAGGAAACATTCAGATGATAGTGAGTCGAATTATGAACAGGAGTTGTATGCCATGGTCCATAGATCAAAGAGGGCTAGAGCTGGTGAAAGCTTGAGTGTTGTTCAATTATCCCCTCCACAGTTATCTGGTATGTCTATAATGCCACCCTCTTCATCCGACCCGTTAACAGTGACATCTAGTGTTCCAACGGTGGCTTTGTCAGCACCATCTTGTGTACCATCTACAGTTGTGATGTCTATGCCAACGATTGTGTCTCTACTACAACGTACTATTGCACCGTCTGAGGTTGTGTCCATGTTTGTTGAATCTACGGTGATGGCGACTACTAGGTCCTTTGTTTCAATTCCCCCATCATCAGAAATTCCAGTGACTTTGGGTATCCCTCCGCCATATGCTCAAAACATTTCTCACACGTCATTTACCTTAGATGCTTCATTGTCAGATTCAGAGCGGATAGCGGCTCTAGAACGTGTAGTGGCTGAGTAGTCAAGAATTAATCTCATTCAGATTCAACGGCTAGTGGCTGAGAACCAAATTCAGTCTTCTCTTCTTATTGAACATGGTAAACTTTTTGATACGCTTAAACAGTTCTTAGCATCTCAGGGGGAGACCGGTTGCAAAGGGGATGATTTGAGAACCAAGAGGATAAAGGACAGAGATGATGATCCCAATGCTTCGAAAGATGCAGGTGGTGAGCTGCCAAGAACTGAACAAACTCTTGGAGCTTCCACATCTCAAGGGGAGTCTACTGGTCCATCTGGCAGTGCAGGTGGTGAGACGGTTGTGGTGGATGATGAGGCTACTGATCCATCTGGCAGTGCAAGTGGTGAGACTGTTGTGGTGGATGATGAGGATGATATGGATGAAGATGTGTTGCCTCTTAGTGAGATTGAAAAGCTTGGTGAATAGATTGAGATTGACAGTGGATTAGAGGAAGGTGAGGTACCTGATGATAGTGTTGAACATGATATTCCAAGTGCTGGTCAAGAACGTGTGGGTCAAGATGATAATGTGTCTGGTGATTCTGAGTGGGAGGAACAGCCACGGTGGAAAGAAGAATATGCTCATTGGTTTATCAAAACAAAGAAGCCAGTGGTACCTACGATGTTCAAGAAGAGTTACAATATTAAAGGGTATGCTGAATCGAAAAAAGGTATTATCTGTTGGTTGTATGATGATCAGCTAAAAGTGTTTGTGGTGAAAAGATATGATGGGATTCAGTATTTTGCTAAGAAGTTGAGATCGTTCAATAAGTTACCTTAGTGTGAGGTGAAGGATTTGGCTCATTTAAGGTTGATTAATAGGAGTGGGGACAACTTTGCTAGTTGGGTTGGTAAAATAGTGTGGAGTGAAGTTGTTAAGGAGAAAAAGTTTGAGTTGTTGAAGCCTCAAAAGGGGAAGTTGATTGAAGATACAGATCGAGGAATGCGGGTTGATGGCAAGCCCTGGATGGTGATGAAGTACAAACCAATTCGATGTATGAAAGAGGTTCCAATGAAGACTATGGCTCAAGATGTGTTGAAAGATCTTAAATGGTGTTATGTTGATTGCCAGACTGCTAAAGCCGTGATGGAAGATTAAGATGAACAGGAGATCTTAAGGGTGTATGATCCTATGCACTTGGTTAATTTGTCTCAAGCTGATTTGCAGGTACTAAACGAAAAGAAGATTTTTTATATTCCTGTTTGGAAAGATGAAGCGAAGAAATATCAAAGGGTGGTCTCAGTTTGTGTGAGACAAGGTGTACATGCTTGAAGATGGAAGGTACAGCCTTTTGGATTACAAGACGAGACAAAGATGTAGGATAAATGAAGCTACTGCCAAGGGGGAGTCTGTTGGTGCATTGTGCCAGTAGTTCATTTGTCTCGAGTTTATCGTGTCTGTAATCATTACGATGTTTGTTTTTGTCTTGATAAAGTAGTTAGTTTGGTTTGGCTTTTGGTGAACTTATGTTCTGGCGAAGTTAGGGACAACTTCGCCTAGGGTGTTTGGGGAAGTTGTCCCTAACTTATTAACCTAACTTGCGCCGTTAGTTGGATAGTTTTTTTGGAGTGTTCGTCTTGTAAACCGCAACAGGGATTCAGTGTGATTGGCATTCACATCTAATAACAAAGTAACCTTTGTCCTACGTGTAACGTGTTTCTTTACGTGCCTCTCGTTTAAACACTTGTATCGTATACGTAGGGGATTCCGAACCCTCGTGTTACGAGATAATCCTGTGTTGATCCGGCTGGGAACTTACAACCTTGCGTCTATTAACATAGCATTAAACACGTTCCACGAAAGATAGCACGACATCACTTTATTCCAACTTTGGTAATCCTGAAAAGCAGTTTAAAAACGAGTCAACTATTGGAGTTGTTGAGTTTCACGAGTTTCAAGAAAACAATTATGAATATTCACAATTTAACACTTGTAATCATGATAAAAGTATGTATATATGTAAATGATGTAATTATGCTAAGCTACAGTGAAGTCTTGAATGTTTGTGCTACGTGCATCCATTTCCCACCCCCAATCAACCACCACTGTGGCCCCCTTTCCACCCACAATATGCCCCAAATAGATATGTCTAACACTACATAGCATGTTTGTAAAGTCATGGTCATATGCAAACGGGGTAAAGTCTCAGCAACGCATGCTGGCTCCTTTTGGGTTTATCAAACCAATAGTACTATTCACAAGTCACCGGCTCAAAGTTAATCACTGCGTTAGCGGGGACATTCATGTGTTAGCACTTAGATAATTCACATCAATACATGTTTTAGGTATGTATATGTAATCAAACATGCTTTTCTCCCCAAAAGTTTGTAAAACTGTTTAAAGAGAGGAGTCATGAAACTCACTGTTTAATAGAGGTCTCGTACAGTGTCAGTTTGTAGTGGGTTCAACTTGCTATCACTAGTCCCTATAATCATCATTATAATAATTTTAATATTTTAATATTATTATAATCACAATACTAAACTAGGCTGTATATGTAATTTGGGTATAGCTGGTACGCCTAGAAAGTGTCAATAGGCTTAGATTGTAATGTTGTTCAATGTCTAATACTTAAAACCGAACTTGGCTCAGTTTCCCCATTTTTCCAGCTGGACCAAGTTGTTTGTTTACGCGTTCAGAAAACAGTTGTGGGGATAAAGCTTAGGTAAATGTGTTGGTCGATAAAATGATTAAGTTATAAAGAAAGATCACACATTGGGGTTCTGGATTTGCTACGGGGCTCGTTTTTGTTTATTCAATTTGATTTGAGAAAAACGCGCACAATCAATCCAAATTGTCCGCGTTTCTCATAAAAAGTTTTTTTTTACTTAGTTAATTCAAAAATATGATTTTTGATCACTCTTGGTGTTCTGATACTCCAATAGGCTCGTTAATCACGAACTCGTCGGTTTTTATTAGAATTGAATTTGTTTAATCTTTAAATTAGCACAATTAATTATCCATTAATCCTTAAATTATGAAAATTTAGCCACTTATCAATTAAAATATGTGGATATTTATAAAAATATTTATGGAATTATTTACTGAATTATCAATTTTTAAAAATTCATTTTATCTACTATATTTAGCCCGAAAATTGTCCGTTTATATTCTAAAAATTCAACCAAAAATTCTGCGTGATCAGAATATGTTCAAAACAACCTGGAAAAAAGTCCCAAACTCTAACAATCTTGCCAAATATCATTTCTGAGCCAAAAACAACTATGAAAATTCAATTAAACGCTACTGCAAGAAACCCACTTAGGCTTATCCAAATGCTCCCAAAGGGCATTGGTATCCCTGAAGGAATACTTATCCTCAGCACCACTTCTAATGAAGCCAATCGATGGTGAGCCTTTATCCCTATACTTAGCCGTTTCTGGGAATGCAATCAGTGCCGTCTTGGTCAAGGATCATGAAGGTCAACAACATCCAATTTATTATGTAAGTAAAAGTCTACTAGATGCTGAATCCAGGTATTCCTATCTTGAAAAGTTAATTTTAGCACTTATAATGGCTTCCACTAAACTAAGACATTACTTTGAAACTCATGCTATACGTGTAAAAACTAACTATCCTATTAAAGCTGAATCCTTAAGATAAGTGGCATACGTGTCACACATATGGTTTATAACATTTTCATGTTATCTAAGGTTTATAACACGTTCGTGTTATCTGAAGTCTTGGCATAATCATGCCCATGCGTTTGGGACCTTCCCCAGTTTTATCTCAAGTTTAGACATTTTCATGTCTCTAAAGTAAAGGCCAAGTCGCTAGTAAAAAGGCTTAATCGCTAGTTAATGGGCTTTGTCGCCAGAATTATCTAATTTTGTTTCAACAGATCGCTAATTCTAAAGAGGTTACTAAGTTGTTTTTAACTTAGCAAAATCCCAGGAGCTTGATACTTAGAAAGAACAACGGTTGGGGACATCACATGTAAGCCTACTAGATTTATGAATGATCTCCACGAAGGTACTCTTTACACTTGGTTTTATCACTCGATTTATACTTCAAGGTATAATCTTTTGGTTTAATTGTGATAATTCACGCAAGACAGAAGGATATGTTATCCTGAAGTTATTTCATACCAATTCCTAATAAGTCTTTTAAATTGTGTTTCTAAAAGCATAAGGGTGTTTTATCTTTAGGATATATGGTCCTCAGGACTTTTCAATACAAGATCTTAACAAATACCTTTTTTGAAGTTATAATTCTCAAAATATTCGAGAAGCATGTTTTCAGGATACCTTATCCTCAAAGTAACTTATTTCAGAAAACCAAAACAAGTTACTAATACTTAAAGCCAAAAGATTATGTTATTACTAATCATAAGTGCAGGAAATTAAAAGGCAACACCTGGGTTTCGTCTTGAAAAGCCAAGATCCCTCCACCCAAATATTGCCATATGTTCAAAAGTCAAGATAACATGGGCTTCGTCTTCGAAAGTCAAGATCCCTCCACCCATGTATCCTATTATCCTAAGCTTACTTGTAGAAGACAGGAAAATAAAAATTGTTCGACAACCATTACAACCCATAACAAACCACAAACACATAAAAAAGTGGGCTCAAGCCTTTTCTTTGCCGCTATCATCGCCCAATTGCACCTCGTCACCAACCGCCTTCGCCGCGTCCTTGATCGCCACTTCCACAGCTTCCTCTGCAGACTTCTCCACGCCACTAGGACCAGGATCCACCACATCCTCACCATTAAGCTCAGCCAAAACTTTCTCCCAAGCAGCCACGTCCCAAAAAGGAGTCTCCAGCCCCACATCCTTAGCCTCCTTAGCCATCCTAAGCCGGGACTGGAAAATGGAGACAACAGCCGATTTCTTTGCTCCCTTAGTTGTAACACCCCGTAACCGCAGCGGAAACGTAAACGGGGTGCGACAGACTCGTCTGATATCAACCACATTGTTTATAAAGAAAACTGAATGCATTAATATACTTCAAAATTACATTATCTCGTAATTCATTACCGTCTAGGTGATACACACATCATACAATACGATACATAATTCTATTTATTATAATGTATCCTAACATCCCGCACGCAAATCTTACACACAATCAAGCATTTAGCACGTAAGCAATCACTTCATCTTAGTTGTACCTGAAAAGCATGTGAGAAAACAGGTCAACTACGAATAGTTGGTGAGTTTCACAATTTGAGTAAACCTTGATAAATCATTATCATAATCATATATTAGCGATGTAATTATGCTGAGCCCACAAGTGAAACCTCTGACTATCACACACAACCCCCATGGCATATCCCCCGCCCACGGACCCGTGGCATATCACCCGCCCACGGAACTGCCCCAAACCGCTATGTCTAACATTACATAGCAAAATATATATAACACCCAAAATAGACATGTGCAACTGGCTGGGAAACATCAGCAAATCAATGCCGGACCAGTTGGGTTTGTCAGACCAATAGTACTATCCACACTCTACCGGCTTTCAGTTAATCACTCGTGTTCCGGGGCCTTAGAATGTTAGCAACTCAGACAATTACCATCTTAGTACATTTCCGTACGATTCCCGTACAATAAAATATATATAAATCCACACAAATCCATGCGTTCAGTATGTACTTAAACATTTCAGTAGTAACATGCTTCCGCCCCGAGAAAATATTCGAAAACAGTTCAGAAAAAGGGGCTCGTGAAACTCACCTTAGCACATGCAAGCAGGTAACAACAATCATTATCAGTTAACACGTCCAATCTGAAATATGATCCCTACGATCGTTACTATACACTCATTATTAATATAACTTTAACCAAGTTAACCGGTAAATCTGGGGACACTGTTAACCTAGCACTGTACCCGTTCTGGGGGCAAGGTTAACCCAGAAACACTTCTCCGGACTCAGATTGTGATATCGTTTAGAGTTCCATGGTCACAACTACTATTAGTCGTTTTTCTCGTTTTGCGTGCCTAGCACGGTTATCCGTTTTTTACGTTTCAAAAATGAGTTTTGTCACACACGACCCGAAAATAGTCGTTGATTGATCATTTAATTAAAGTGGTGAAATTAGAGCTCGGTTTAGACGTCCCGATTGGCCGCGGGACCCGTTTCCGTCTTTGGCGTACCGGAAACTGTTAAAATAGGTTAAAATTACTCAAATCATCCGAATTATTTTCGGATGATTTATTTTTACTTGTTTAACTCAATTATATGAAAATAGTCCATTTTTAGGGTTTTTATACACCAGTCAGCTCGCTTAAGCGAACTTCACCGGTTTACGCGTTTTAACTTTAAAAGTTTGATAATTAGCACAAATAATTATCCGTTTAATCTCGGATCTTGAAATTTTGCACAAATCACTTTTTGTCAGTGGGGAATTTTATAAAAATATTTCCAGAATTAATTTCTATATTTAAAATTTATTTGTCTATTTTTAAACACCATTTAAACACTAAATATGTCGTAAACACCAAACGATCTTAGAAAAATCCCAAATTTTTCCTGGATGTCCCCTGCCATCCACATAGTCCCCTGTAATTTTTTTTCCAGAACCAAAATCTCATTTTACATGCCATTTTCACTAAAACCGAGCTATAAAACCCTAGAACTCGTTTAACCGAAAAGCCTACTTAGTCTTCTCCAACTGACCTCAAATTTTGTGTATGAGTTATACATTATATAAAAAGCTTATCTGAAATTTTCCAGAATTTTTCATGATATTTAACTATTTTTCACCATTTTTAGCCAAAACCGAGCATTAAATTCACCAAATATTCATCCTTTATCCAAAAATTACCAAATATTCACAGAACTCTTATTTTTATGTGTAGAACATCCCTGTAAAATTTCATGACCTAACTCTAAACACATCACAATCTGTCCAAATCTCCAAAACCGAACATAAACCGAATATACCTTTCGTTTTCCGCTACTACAAGCTACAAACTCGTCTTTCCGCCTTATCTACCACTAAATACAGAACCTACAACCAACATACCACAATACCAAGCAAGTTACACTCACGATCAAGCCTCTTACACTATAGTTTCGGTTATTGTTTCAAAACTAAAGATTTAACCGTAAAAATTCGTTTTTGATTCGTTTAACTCCTTTCTTGGACCAAGATCCCTTGTATAACCCGTATACATCACTTGATCATGCAAGAATCGGTTTTCATCTTTGAAACCTCATTTTCTTGCAAATAAACTCAAGAAACGAAGATGAACACGCGCATAACTCGATCATTACCTTGTTTTTCTTGCTAGAACTCTCGGTTTTTGGATGAAATTGTTGAGAGAATTGATGAACTTGTTGAATTGTTGTGTAAAAAAAAAGAAAAAGGAATGGGGTTAATAGGAAGATCCGATCGGAAGTAGTGAGGGGGTGGGGTGGGACCCACCTCTTCATTCTTAGCCACATGTTTGGATTTCGGATATCCGGATAATGTTTGGATAATCTGGTTCAGTTCGTTTTTCGGTTAAATGTTTAATTTGGCTTAAAACGAGGCTAAAACGGTCGTTTTTCGGCTTAAAAATGAAATTTATATAAAACCACTTTAAAAACTCGAACCATGACTTCCATTAACTTAAAACACCATGTTATTAATAATTGCGCATCTTTTTCGGCTTGATCGATCGTCTCTTGCTTGGTTTGGTATTAAATGTTTCGTTTAACGCACCGACGTACCATTAACTCGAGATTCTTTTTCTGTGCTTTAATTCACTTATCCCGAAGCTTAAATACTTCGTAACATCACTAAATATCATAGATATCGTCTATAATTGAACCCTCGATTCGTTCGGGTTTCAATAACTATCGATCGATTAATCGCATATTCAATACGATGAATTATATATTCACGTACAATCAATACAGTGAACCATGTATTCTCGTATAATTACTATGGTAACTCCTGTACCCGACATTAAATATGACGTAACTGTCGTCTACCGGTTAGGGTATCCCTGGTTTCGTCGGAATCGTTACATTCTCCCCCCGTTAAGAAATTTCGTCCTCGAAATTTTACACGCCCACTATCCCCTTTCGAGAGAAAGGTGGGGGGGTTTTTCCTTCAGAATTCACCCTCGCGTCACCAGGTATAATCTGGTCCTCGCTGTGAATTCCACTTAATCTTAATCAATAAAGCTTGGTACGTCCAAACTGTTTAGTTTTCCCGTCTACTAATTCTACGGAATTATTTATGATATCAGGCATGTCTTCCATGAGTACCACTATTACTAGTACTTTCGTTGCCTCATCGCTTAGGCACTTTTCAATCCGTATACATGGCAAAACATTATGTATAGTACTTAGCCCCTGGAGTACTTTAATCGATAAACTAAATGACCAATCATGGAGATAGTCTCATGAGGTCCAATATATTAAGGAGCTATTTTCGGTTTTGCCAAACCTCATATCACCTCTCTAAGGTGATGCCTTAAAAATACCTTGTCACCTCTTTCCAGCGACAATGGTTTCCTTTGAATGTTGGCATAAATCCTTTGCCAATCTCGCGCTGCTTTCAACTTGTCTTAAATATTATAAATCCGATTGGTTGTTTCTCGAATCAATTCAAATCTTATGGCTTGAGTGACGCCCATTTTCAATTTAACAAATTGGTGATAATTACTTCACCCATAGAAAGCTTCAAGCTCTCGATGCCTCCTTCCCCGCCTTCCAATAATGGAAGTAGGATGACTATTTCGATCTGAGATAATTGAAAATGGTACTCCACGACGAGATACCATTTCACCATCATGAATTTGAGCGTGAATTCATTGTGGTAATTGTCATGGATTGGGACGAAATGCGAGGATTGGTTAATCGATCCGCGATTACCCAATTTACACCATGCCTTTGATATATCTTGGGAATTTGCGTCCCGAAATCCATTGTAATTTATTCCCACTATCATTGGCGAATTTTCTGTCGTTGTGGCGTTCCCTAGGGTTTTCGGTATGCAGCCTTATCTCTTACATAACATAAATATTCACCCACATACGTAACCATATCTTTCTCCAAACTCGGTCATTAATGAAATCCTTTCAGATATTCGTATCTTCAATAGTCTAATCCGATCCCGGATGTATGGAATATTTCGATCTATGCGCTTCGCCCATGATTAATTCTCGAAGGTCATGGAGGGTCGGGATCCAAACCCGATTTTTGAAATAGAGAATTTCGTCCACGCGCTGTTCGAAATTCTTCTCATTGCCGTAAAGTTCCTCCTTTTCCATTTGTTCCTCTTTCAACGCCTCACGTTGAGCGACTCGTATCAGGTCCGAAAGATTCGACTGGACTTTCACCCCCAGCGCTCGCACTCGCAATGGCTTAACCCGATCTTTCCTACTCAAGGCATCGGCTATGACGTTAGCCTTGCCGGGGTGATAACGGATATCACAGTCATAATCGCTTAACAACTCGACCCATCTTCGATGAATACGAGACTGCGGTCTCTTATCATCTATAAAATTTGTACATTTGCGTCGTACAAAGGATTATGAGTTGGGTAATGCTAAGAATTCTTCAATAAACCGCTGATAGTCTCCTGCTAGTCCTAAAAATTTGCGCATTTCCTTTGGCGCCTTGGGTGACTGCCAATTTTAATGGTTTCTATCTTATTTGAATCTACGTGAAATCCTTGTTGCTTTACAACATGACCAAGGGAATATGCTTTCTGTATTCAAAATCACATCTCGAAAACTTCGCGTACAACTCCTCTTGCTTTAACACTTCCACAATTTTCCTTAACCGTCGTTCGTGCTCTTCTTTACGTTGCAAATATATCAAAACATCATCAATGAATGCTATGACAAATTTGTCAAAATAAAGTTTACAGACTCGAATCATGAGTTCCATGAACACTGCCGGCGCGTTTGTTAACCCGAACGGCATAAATAAGAATTCATAATGGCTGTAACGAGTCCGAAACGCTGTTGTTGCAACGTCCTCCTCTTGGATTTTTCATTTGGTGATAACTATATCTAAGATCAATTTTCTGAAAATAAATCGCCCCTTGCAGTTGGTTAAATAGATCATTTACTTCGAAGAAGTGAATACCTATTCTTGATCGTCACTTTATTCAATTCTCCCTAATCAATACATATCCTAACACTTCCGTCCTTCATTTCCCAAATAACACTGGTTCACCCCATGGTAACTAACTAGGTCGTATCAAACCTCATCCAAAAATTCTTGCATTTCAGTTGGTGCAAGTCGGTAACGTGTTTTAGCAACAGGGCCAGCTTGAGGCATTAAATCGATTCTGAATTCGACCTGTCGGGTTGGCGGTAATCCAGGAAGTCCTTCTGGGAGAACTTGTGGAAATTCGCGTACCGCTGGGATATCTTCTATATGTTTTCTTTTAAATCTGTGGCAATCACGTTTGTTAAATACACCACGTCTTCTTGACGTAAATATTATACCATCTCATGATGAGATTAGAGTGGTAACATAATACCGTACACTTTTCTCTGTATCTAATCGCTTCATCGTCCGAAAGAGAGCTTCTAATCATCTTCTTTTCATATTTGATTTCAGCTTCATGTTGAGTTAGCCAATCCATGTTAACTATTTCGTCAAAACTTCTTAACTTTACTGGTCGTAGGTCAATAAGGAAAGGATTAATCGTTCAGAGTAATAGGATAATTCTGAACAATTTAGTTAACCATTAGGGATTTACCGTTAGCGATTCCACCGTATGGGGTTCTATAGTTTCACTAATCGGTATCTTTCCAAATGATAGGAGGTTAGCAGGAACTAACTTCTATCGACGACCGTAAAAATATCACTGAAGCCTATTGATTTAAAACTACAACGTACTTAATACCACCTTTGGGTCGTGACGGGCTTTATTCGAATTACTCACAAAAGCACGGCTCCTTGCTTGATCAGAGGTTGATGCTTGTCATGAGGTTCGTCTTCTAACGACACCTTGGTTCAACTTTGGGCAATTTCTCTTGAAACGTTCTATATTGCCACATTCATAGCAGGTACAACTGTTTGGCGTAATTTGATTTCTTTGGATGGATTGTTATTGGAGCTGTTGGGTTCAGAGTGGTTGTACACGAATGGGTTGGGGTTGTCGGTTCACATGGCTATAATTGGTTCTACAATTAGGGCATTACATCCAGCTTTACCACACCTGTGGCCTACTATCACTCGACTTTCGTCTTCCTGCCGATAACCATATTTTCCACATTTAGGGAAGGACCCTTTATGCGGTTCATGTTTCACACCAGAACTAGTCTCAGTATAATTCTGGGTTGTAGTACATACCTACTTATTCAAAAGCCTATCTTGCACTATACCTTTATCATTTCTCTTCTTTAACACCCACCTAACGTCTTTCCAGTCCGCTTCCCATAGAGTCAAAAATATCAATGCTGGCTTGTGACACAACCCTTCCAAAGGTTGTATATTTTACAGGATTGACTATACTCCTTATCGATGGAGTTAGTCCCCAATATAGCGCTCACTTCGCTTAGTTTCAGGAGTAATTAGCCATGTTACCAGACATGACAATTCCTTCAAACGATTAGCGTGTTCTAAGTGATCAGCACACAACATTTCTATCTTCCATAGCTCAGTTTCCAATCTCTGAACTTAATTACTCGAATAAAAGTGCTCTAGCCCAAGAATTTTAAATTCCGACCATATCATCTGAGTAATAATTTTCTAACTATAATTTTGTACCATCGTGTTCCATCACGATACAACATAATCTACCAACATATCTGTAGCATATTTCACTACACAATGTTCTAGACTCTTACCAATATCCTTAACCATTTCGATCTTTTCTATCCACTCGCTAATCTATTCCTCCCTTTACCATCAGTAAACTATTAATAATTTCCTTAACACAACCAACAAACATATCCTTCATACCGGATCTAATTCATTACGACTACTATTCATGTTTAGTTTATAACTAATACTTGTAGTCATAATAGTATTCGGTGGGACATTATCACTCTTAGTAATAACACTAATAATTGAAATATTCATAATCATGTGATTGCTCGATCTATAATTCTGCGATCACATTTGCATCAACACTAGCAGTGATCTGTGATACGACATTCGGTATCATCATCTGCTATCTTTGAGCAATCAACTGAATCATATCAATCTCCATCATTGGAGTTACTCTTTTTATGTCATTCTGCCGTACCCATCCCGTACGCAGTAATCAATACTAATCTCACCGTATAACTCGTTACCAGCTCAATCATAACAGCAGGTACACATACACACCAAATATTATCATACATATTACACATACCAGTATCTAGTATATATGTCCCACAAGTATAATAACATACGGACTTAACCTGACGTCGGTTAACGTTTAAATATGTATCATAACCCTTGTCACCAACTGACATATAGGTCATTCTCAACAAAGATTAATGTTTAATATGCTTGATTTCAATATCCTTCTGCATGTCAGCATAACCGATACATGCTCACAGTGAGCACCAAACGATTACATACCACGGAGTTATAATATCCGTGTCCATTCGTATATTCGGCATACACGGTATACCACCTACGAACAAACAACCAACTATGCTATAATGATTCCAACACCTCTTTGTGTATGGGTAATCATTCTATTCGAGTATACATGGGTATAGGCATCTAACGGATGTAAGGTTAGCATAGGGAGTTGCAAGGTTCAAGGTGATCGCGCACATGGGTTACCTTCAAATATTATCAATTACTATTATGGGAAATTCTATCACTTGCTCAGTCAATGTCCTCAGGCGTTCTAGGTTCGCTAAAATCGGTAATTCTCGATCTGGAGGTGGTATGTCTCATATGTTTGAGAGTGAGCAATACATATATATTTCTATATATTATTTTTATCTGCTCATTTATTATCCATTTTATTATTATTATTTTATTTATTTATTTATTTATTTATTTATTTTTTAATGGAACAAGAATGGGTTCAGGTACGGATCCATCCGTACGTAAGGGTCGGCGGTTCGGGTGAACATAGGGGGTTATTAGGATATACGGTACCGGTGTTGGTAGGGTAAGGGATTTATCACTTTTGGTTGGGAGTGACGGTTACTAGATATTTCTGGTTAATGTCAAACGGGAGGTCTAACTTGGTGCTATCATAGCTGTGACCCGATAAGTCAGACTTATCATCAACCGATGCTCTAGGAATTCCAGCATCCTCGGTACTTTTATTATTTCATCCCCCGGTTCCTTATCCGGGTCCCATTTCTCAATACATGTACCCACAAGATATGTACATACATATATATACACATTAGCACGTATAAATAATATCATATACTTTACACATATGTTGCCATTTTTACCTATTATTGTCCCCAGTGACTTCCCCTGAATTCCCTCGTGCGGACAAGTCTGTTATTATGTTCCGGACCATAATAACTCACTTGTCCATCCAAGTTCATCCAGATCCCGTCACCATATATTATTAGTTGATATTCAGATCCTATAATACTTGAGCTACTGGTTATATTTTAGGTATCTTTTAAAGACATCCTAATTCTTTTATAACCAATGGCTCTGATACCAACTTCTGTAACACCCCGTAACCGCAGCGGAAACGTAAACGGGGTGCGACAGACTCGTCTGATATCAACCACATTGTTTATAAAGAAAACTGAATGCATTAATATACTTCAAAATTACATTATCTCGTAATTCATTACCGTCTAGGTGATACACACATCATACAATACGATACATAATTCTATTTATTATAATGTATCTTAACATCCCGCACGCAAATCTTACACACAATCAAGCATTTAGCACATAAGCAATCACTTCATCTTAGTTGTACCTGAAAAGCATGTGAGAAAACAGGTCAACTACGAATAGTTGGTGAGTTTCACAATTTGAGTAAACCTTGATAAATCATTATCATAATCATATATTAGCGATGTAATTATGCTGAGCCCACATGTGAAACCTCTGACTATCACACACAACCCCCGTGGCATATCCCCCGCCCACGGAACTGCCCCAAACCGCTATGTCTAACATTACATAGAAAAATATATATAACACCCAAAATAGACATGTGCAACTGGCTGGGAAACATCAGCAAATCCATGCCGGACCAGTTGGGTTTGTCAGACCAATAGTACTATCCACACTCTACCGGCTTTCAGTTAATCACTCGTGTTCCGGGGCCTTAGAATGTTAGCAACTCAGACAATTACCATCTTAGTACATATCCGTACGATTCCCGTAGAGAGTTGGAGTTCATCATTAACTTTCTTAACAATTACAATTTACGGGTGGCACTGACCGAGAATCCAACTATATACGGAAATCATATCACTGATTTCTGGGAATCTGCTACATTTGTGGATGACATAAATGGAAGAAGGATAAAGGCATCCGTGCTAAATCAAGACATTGAAGTAACCGAAGCCTCCATACGAGAAGCTCTGCAAATCAATGACAATCATCCACAACAGCTTCTCTATTCAACCTCAAGATTACTGGGTATTTTCCAAGAGTTTCTCGGTTATCAAGGTGGTATATATGAGGGTCAATTTCAAAAGGGAAGCTTTCCATTGACATACAGATTCTTGATACATCATGTGATTCAATCCATATCTCCAAGAAGAGGGACGTAGACGTTGTTGAGCAGAGAACTTGCTTCTATGACTGTGGCGATTTTGTTCAGAAAAACATTAAATTTCTCAGGATTCATATTCAATGGTTTAGTCACAAATGTTGAGAAGGAAGTACATCAGAGGTTCCTTATGTATCCCAGATCCTCATCAATAGATCTTTGCAAGATCTGAATATGGCATGAGAGGTTTTAAGGTTGCAAGATCCCAACATTTACAAACGAATCAAATGAGCAAGAAGTCAGTTTGATGAGAATGCTGAATGTGATATCCTACCTTAGCTCCTTGATCCAAATCTTGAAGTGATGGATATACCGGCCTCACCTACACAGAGTGAGGATGAAGATTAAAAAGATGAGAGTGAGGATGATTCTGATGATGATGATGATGATGATGGTAATGATGGTGCTGATAATGAGCTTGTACTTATTGAACCACAGGCAGAAAATGTGATTGATGAGCCTGTTGAAGAACCACTTGAACATGAAGTTCACAATTATACAGATATGGGTAATGCTGGTGTCATGAATGAACCCTTTGTTGCCCCAGTTGGAGGTGAGATGGTTGTGTTTGTGGGTGCTGAAAAAAATGCTAATAAGGGTGTAAGTGGACCACAAGCAGATGCTGAAGAACCTTCGGTGAGTTTTGGTGAAATGGCAACAGAACAAATAGATGACGATGTGTTCATTGCTAATGTGGTCTCAAATGTTATTGACACTATCCAAAATATCACACCACCAGATTCCCTGGATCCAGTGAAGACATGCAAGATACTAATTCTTTTGGATCTAAGCCTGCTCATGATAATATTCCCTCATCTCCAGCCACAACAGAGCCATTTTATTCAAGTCCTGAACCCATTCAAGACATAACATTCCCAACACCACCAATCTCACCAATCCAAGAACCAATCACTTCCACCAAAATAATCTACCCAAGAAACACATGTTCCTACACCACAAACCTCACCTTTACATGAACCTGTTCAGGCTACAAATGTCTCTTACACTGTATCATCACCAGAAACATATTCATCTGGACCACTTTCTGAACCTGACTTTCGACCCACTCAAGAAACAGCACCTTCAAGCCCAAATGTCTATACCCTCATATCTGAAAATGCTGAGTTGGAATTTGAAAATATAATGCTAAAAAAGAAAAATACTTTTCTAGAGAATAAGAATATGGCCCTAGAGCAAGCTCTGCATCAAGCTTTCCTCATGATTCAAACCCTGGAGCAGACTGAGGTTGAGAAGACCTCAGATGCACCAATACAGGGGGAGGATATCAATGAAGAAGCAGATGCTCTAAGACTGATAAATGAACATTATGATGAGGCCAGTGAAGAAGAAGCTGAAGTGGGAACCTCCAATGCATTGGAGATGATAAATGAAGAATATGTGGGAGATGCATTGGATGAGGGGGAGTCAGAAGATATAGAAGAGACCCCCGAACAAATTGCAAAAAGAAAACAAAATGGTAAAGGGTTGCTCTCTCTGAAGAAGATCTACAACCAAAAGCTGCTTAAAGGATAATCTCTGAAGATGATATACTTGAAAGAAATGAGATAAATGACCCTGATGTAGCTGAGGTTGAATCTGTTCAAATAGTAATCAGACTGATTAATCAAGAAAGAGGCAGATTTATGGTTGAAAAAGAAAAGGAGGAGGTCCCTCAGGAGGTGCTAGAGGCACTAATTTCTATGAATAAGAAAGAGGAAGAGAGATTGAAAAAGCTGGCTGATGAGACTATAGGGGTAGCTATGGAGGAATTGAAAAGGAAACAATCTGAAGAACAAACTCTAATAGCACAAACACATGATGAGCCCGAGCATGCACAGCCTCAGCCTGAGCCTGAACATGAAACTCAAACTGAAATTGGTCTTGGTGTTAGAAATGAACCTGAAAAAGATGAAGGACCAAAAATGCCATGGAACAAATATGTTAAATTTATTGCTCAACTGGTCATGCTCAGGACTTACTATGACATTCTCTTGAATCCTGATGAGTATGCACCAAAGACTGTGGCTGCGGCTAAAAGGGCTCAAGCAGCAGAACTAGAAGAACACTGGAAGGCTAGCCAGCTGCTCATAAAAGATAAACCAGAGCCAAGGATTGATGAAGTTATTGATGATGAGCCTCAAATTACAGAACCCAGAGTTGAAGAAGTCATTGATGACGAACCTGCCAAAGTTACTGATGAGCCTATGGTAACTGAACCAGTTATAACTGAGCCAGAGCCTGAGGTTAGGGAGTCCACGAAAAGAAAAGAAACTTCAGAAACTGAGACCCCTAAAGCCAAGAGACAAAATTCTGTGAGGAAAGTCTATAAGAGAAGGGAAACACAACCTAAGATTGTTGAAGAGCCAGAAATAATTCAAACTGAAGAACCCATGATCGGAGCCTTGCACAATCTCGATGAACACATGGAACTTAATGAAGAGGAAGAAAGGGAATAGAGGACTGAAGACAAAGAAAAGGAAGATAAAGCCTATCTCTTAAGCCTCAAATATGATCCAAAATACCTGCAAAGGATGTCCAGAGAAAACATTGCACAAGAGGCTGAAGGCTGGAGAAGTAGAGAATCTAAAAGGGCTTTTATGTTGCGAGCTGGACATAGACCTGCTTTTCTCAATCTGCAATCATTTGACACATTTGATAGAATGTACAAGAATGTCCTTGTGGATGATGTTGCAGACTATGTAGACAAAGTGAGAAAGAGAAAGAATGAAGGAAAGAATGTGTTTAAAGAGGCCGAGAGAAGTAAGAAAAGAATTGAAAAAGAGGCACGTGACGAGAGAAATTATGAAGAAATAAAAGGAAAACACAAAGATATCAAGTTCCTACAATTACATGGATTCAATTACAACTCTCTCATTGACCTATCTCTTGAAGAATTGAAGAAGAAAGTGAAAATGGTCAACAACTCCCACAAAGACGCCAAATGCACTTCAGACTGTGAAAGGGAGAAAAAATTAAGAATGCAATTACAAAAGGAGAGGGAAGAGGCCGAGAAGAAAAAGGCAGAAGTAGTTGAATGGTTCAATGATCCCCAAAGAGTGCAGACACTAAAAGACATTGTAATGGGAGAGGGGATGACTGAAGCTGAGTTTGATAGCATGCCTCATGATCAATTACTTGACATATACAATAGAGAGCAAAAGCTATTCATGGAAACTCAAAGAGAACTTTAGGCTGAAAGGATGAGAAAACAAGAAGAAGAAAGGGCAGAAATGATTAGAACTCTCTATAAAAGAGGTTAAAATTTGGGAAAATTGATGATGCAGACTGATGAAACCATCTGAAATTGGTTTGAAGAGTCAGAAAAGGAGCATGCAAAGAAAAATCCATCAATAGAGCCAAGCAGAAATTTAATCAGATTAGAGATTGTGAGGCCTGCAACTCTACCAAGAAATCTAAATTTGCCCATAAATCTCTACTTTGACAAAAGATCAAAGACACTGAGGGTAATCACTGAAGATGGTGAAGAGACACTCATCATCTTCAGAAATTTTTCAAGAGAACAATTACAGAGGATGGCTCAGCTAGACCTATTTGACAATCAACAGAGAAATCAGTTTGCTGCCAACAAAGGAATGATCTTTCGAAATTCTTAAAAGAACAATCTGAAAAGGGATTTCCATTCCTCAAGCAAAAACGAAGTGAAGCCCATACAGATGCAGAAAGGGAGAGGAGGAGAAAAAGAAAAAGTGAAGTACACTTGGCAGAACTCTCCCTATGGGAAACAAAGAAAAAGGAAACTCAAAAGGCAAGCAGTTCCAGCTCAAAAAGAAGAACTTTAAAGGAATGCTTGGCCATGAGAAAGGAGATGAATGAGCCAAACTCACAAGTTCAACAAAATGGAAGGATTTCTCATCTCGCCTACAACAGAAAGAATGACTCTATATCATTAAGAAACTCATCAGGTGGAACTGTTGCTGTGGTGGAATATGATGAAGACTTACGCTTCATACACATTCAAGATCTTGAAGACATTGTTGATGCAAAAGTTCCTCTTGATTCTAATGATTGAGTTGAGCTTGAAATGTTTAAGAAGAAAGCTGCCTTGGTAAGACTTAAAAAGAAGAAAGCTGCTGAAAGAAGCCAAGGAAGAAGATAGCAGGATGGAGCTCATGGATGATCTAAACTTACTCCTGTTTATCTTTCTGTGTTTTGTTATTTTTGTCTTATGTATTTTCAGTCTTTTGACATGTTATTTAAACTTGATATGTAATGCCCATATGGCAGAATTCCCTTTATGTAATGTAATGATGCTTGTGCTTAAATTGATTATCTTAGAAATTTAATACATGTGTAACTTTATGCAGGTATGTTTTGGTTCATCTGAGCTTGTTCCAATCTAGGGGGAAATTGTTGAGTCGGATATTTGCAAAGGAAGATTGGAATCTTCTCAACCTCCTCAAGAAATCGGCTAAATATGGACTATGAGCAAACTTGGATCATCGAGCATGGTTTACTACCTCGAGCATGGTCTTCCAGAACTATTTTCAGTGAATTCTTCTAAGTGTTGAAGGCTTCGAGCAAGCTACACTTCAACGTGCAAGAGTGTTCTTCTATCGAGTACGGATTGCCAATCAAGCAAACGACTTGATCATTCAAGTTTTAGCTAAGTGATCCGAGCACATTGGTGTCGAGCATGGATGCAATAAGAAGATGTTATATGTTCTAAGTATAGACTTCGAGCATGATTCAGTCCCGAGCAAGATTCACATCCGAGCATGCTGATGATTGTTAAATAAGTCACAAGGCAGGATTGAAGACATCAAGAAGAATATGCTTGCTCGATGGACAAATTCGAGCAAAGCAAGGATTAGTCAAGAAGGATCAAGCGTGCTAGAGGAGAATATTTTCTATAAGTAAAGTATGCTCGAAGACTCTCATCGAGCATACAGTGCATATTGAGTCTGCTCGAGCAAGATAAATCATGCTCGAAGACACCGACACTTGTATTTTATTTGTCATTCATTTTGTAATGATTAGAGGATTCTAGAAGAAATGTCAGGGTCTACAAATAGGGTCATAGGTTTTTAATTATTGTATGCGTGGATAGGCACAAAATACGAGAGCACAAACATTCCAAGGAATATTCCCTTTGTCTTTGATATTTGTCATACTCGTACCACCGCCGACTTCACGAAACCCTAGACATTCATTTCACTGTTATATTAAATGATATATTCAATGCAGTGAATCTTTGTCTTTGATATTGTTCTTACTGATTATCTATTGTTGTTTTGTTGATATTCATTTTACACCATCGCTCCCATCTGTTGAATATCTTGATTCCGTCGGGATATTCGATAGGCCTTTGAGTGTATTAGATCTGTGTGTTCTTGTCAACCTACTAAGGTTTGCACCAGATTCACGGTCCTGACATAATCCATGTCATTTCTTTTTTCTATTTCAAAATCTGAACTGCTATTAATGACCAAAAGGCCTTCTGAATCAATACAGTCAATTAGATTTGTTTCAAAAGCTTCAACCGGTGACTAAAATTCTAGATCCATTGTTGTATCTGCCATGTTCAAGAAAAATGAACATGGATATTATAGTACACACACAAATAAATATATATATATATATATATATATATATATATATATATATATATATATATAAAGAATTAACAATTAACAAAGGTCCATTTAAAGAAAAAGTAGTTAACAAAGAACAATTGGAGTATGGATATTATGGCACAACTATAAATAACTAAGCTAAATTCGAAAGTATTTTTAGTAACCTCCTAATGCAATAGGTTATTGAGAATTACGATTCCAATGAAGCTAAAAATTCACTAACCCTTGGTCGCAAGTTTTTTTAGGTTTACAAAGGGATTGATATTGATGGCGAAGATTGTCATGGAAAGAAAACTGAAGGATTGATGAAGAGGTAGGGATTTAATTAGATTTGGATCAAAACTACGTAGTTTTGATAGTTTTGCATTTAACTTAAATATATAACAGCCTTATATTTACTAATCCCATATATATATATATATATATATATATATGGGTAGGTTAAAATAAAACCCACTTGAGTTGTGAAAACTCTAGAAACCCATTCTCCCACATGTTTTTAATTAAAGTTTGAATTATGTGGTGTACAATTAAAGTTAATAAAAATGTAAACATGAATATAACTTTTTCTCTCTCCTAAAAACATATAAAAAAATTAGTAAAAAAATTTTTAAAAAATAGCAAAATAAATTTTTTTTTATGTTTCGATGTTTTAAATTAAATGTTATAACATATATTATGTGTGCAAAAAAAACAATGTTACATAGGGTTTTCACGAGTTTTCACAACTCAAATGGGTTTTCATTCTATACTTCCCATAGGGTGAGGTTATTCTAAAAAGTGAGATGTATCTTGAAAGTGTAGGAAGAAATTATGACCGTTGGATCAAGCCTTTTAACGGCTAGGATAACGGTGGGCTATAATCGTGGTGTGTTTTACACTTTCATTAACTGTAGCTCTCCAAAAGGTCATAAAGGTCTCTTTCAAAATAGAAAACCAGATTAATTAGGAATTATATTATTTATGCATACATGTGAGAAAATACATTTCCATTACCCACCACGACAAAATCACCACCACCCACCATGAACCAGTAGTAACCTCCACAATTCTTCCTTCTCCGACCATCGCCTCCTTCTCCGATTATATTTACTTATTTCTCTTCCTAATGGTAGTAAAAAAAAGCGCTCTTCTCCTAAACCCAAAAATCTGAAAACTTGCTCAACCCTCGCCGCCACAAAAATGTTGAGGAAGGTGAGTTATTGGCTCCGATTGATGAAAAGTGGCTTGCAATTTGAACAAATGGCCTGAAATTTGATAACCCTAAAATCGATCTTGGGTCGCTGTTTTCTAAAGAAATTGAACGTGTGGTGGTGTTTGCCGGTAACTACGGTGGCGGGTTTGGAGGTGTTCACTGGGAAATGGGAGACGGAGGGTGGACGAGAGATTGAGCGTGGACTACAAAGGTAAGATGAACACAAATTTGTTCTAGATCCGATTAAGATCGTTGTGTTATATTTCATTTGAGTGTAGTCTGTTATAAATTCCATCAAAAAGCTCGAATATGTTATGGCACCTATGACTTGTTGTGTCATAGTTATATGTTTGAAGTGTGCTATAATCCTCAATTTCTAGGGTTTATTTTGTTTTGATTGTTTTTGGTGTGTTATTGACCTTGAAACAGAAACACACTATGAATGCAATCTCATTTGTTAAAAAAAACACACTAAATTTTATATATTCGTTGTGTTTTTAAAATTCAATTTTGTCACACCCCGACTAACACAATGCGGAAGCGTAAAACGGGAATGTAACAGACACCTCTGGTATCAACACATTGTTTATAAAGAAACATTACAAACTAATTTACAATATATTACATTTCTTTGTTCTATCATTGTTTTACCGTCTAGGTGATACAAACAAAACTAGTTTGTTAACTATACATTCTTACTACTATCGCCCTTTCTTCTATTCACATAGCATCAACCACACACCTCAGGCAAGTAACAGATCACCAAATCATTCCGATTTAGGTACACCTGAAAAGCAGTTTAAAACGGGTCAACTACTAGAGTTGGTGAGTTTCACGAGTTTCAAGAAAACAGTAATGAGTATTCACAATTCAGCACTTGTAATCATGAAATGAGTATGTATGTAAATGATGTATGTGATGTAATTATGCTAAGCTACAGTGAAGCCTGGACTGTTCGTGCTGCGTGCCTCCATTTCCCACGCTCAATCAACCACTGTGGCCCCTTTCCGCCCACAACATGCCCCGGTAGCTATGTCTAACACTACATAGCCTGTTTGTATAAATATGGTCATGTGCAAACGGCGCTATGTGACACGGCAACCAGGCCGATTCCGTTTGGGTTTGTCAAACCAATAGTACTATTCACAAGCCACCGGCTCAACGTTAATCACTGTGATCGTGGGGACTTTCGTGTGTTAGCACTTAGATAATTCACATCATCACATGTTCGGATAAGTATATAGATATAAGCAAACATGCTTTTCACCCCAAAAGTTCGTAAAACAGTTTAAAAGTGGGGTCATGAAACTCACGGTTTAGTAGATAATCAGTACTGTATCAGCTCGTGGTTTGTTCGGTCCGTTATCAGTAGTTCCTATAATCAATATTATAATAATATTAAAATTTTAATATTATTATAATCTCAATACTAAACTGGGCTGTATAACTAATCTGGGTGTAGCTGGAACGCCCAGAAAGTGGCAATAGGCTTAGGTTGTGATGTTGTTCAATGTCTAATACTTAAAACCAAACTTGGCTCAGACTCCCGTTTTCCCAGCTGGGCCAAGTTGCTAGTTTACGCGTTCAGAAAGCAGTTATGGGAAAATAAGCTTGGGTAAATGTATTGGTTAATAACATGATTAAGTTATAAAGAAAGATCACATACTGGGGTCCCGGATTAGCCACGGGGCCCGTTTCCGTTTATTCAGTTTGATTTGAGAAGAAACGCGCACAATTCACCCGGATTGTCCAGGTTTCTCATAGAAAAGTTCATTTTCACTTAATTAGATCCATATTTGCTAAACAATCAATTAACTGTATTATTCACTACTTTGGCTTTAATTCATTTTAGCTTATTAAAATCATGATTAAAACTTAAGTAAATGGTTAATGTAGGCTTAGGTTACCTTTGTCGGATCATTCGCGAAAAGGTGACGGAGGTACTCTCTGGAAAAACGTGAGCAGCGGAGCGGTGGGGTTTCCGAACAGCTGATGGTCGAAAACGGTAAGTACATGACTAGGTTGGTTATTGGTGGTGATATCTGATCGCCTCCGGGTCGGAACTAGATATCCTAAATGTTTCCGGTCGTTGGTGATGGTCATGGAGAAACGTATGAGGCGACGGCAAAGGTTTCTAGTGGCTGGGATGTTTGGAACGTGTGACGGAGAGCATCAATGGGATTGTTTCAGTTGGTTCTTGGTATGAAAAGCATGTCTATGCTTTGTTGTAGGTTTGCCAGAACTCGTTCCGTGGGGGTACTAATAGCATCGTAATAGGTGGTCGGGTGAGTAGCTGCGAGGAAGCAATTCACGAATCAAGAGAGTTCTTCCCGTAAAAGAAAATGATGCAAGGTTCGGATTTTATAACCGACATCAAGGAGTCGGAAAAATATCTTGTGAGATAATGATGGAATGGTGAGCACCTAGAATAACAGGGATGGTTCTGGAAGAATCATTATTTCTACTCCATTATTATTTATTATTATTTTTGTTCTTATTTAATCTAAAATGTAGATAATGTAATATATGTTTACGTAACTATGTGTATTCATATATTTATTTATTATGACATTATTATTCACTATTTTTATTTTTGCATGTATTGGGTCTCTATTATTATTATGAACACGACTAAATGCACAAATTTATTTATATTATATATATATATATTGTTTTTAAATTTTCTTCGGTTATTTCAGTCACCATGGCCATTCGCAAACATACAAGATCAATTAAGTCAATCTGGGTCGTTACATGTCAACCACATTCACAAAATGTGAATAATAGAACCTGATTAGCAACAACTTGTTCAACTAGTAGAAGGTGTGATCGTTTGTAAATGGTAGCACTACTAGAATTTAGACCTTTAATGATAAACGAATTATGACGCACATTGATTTTATGACAAGCAAAAGTGTGTGTCATAAAAAATATGTCATCTTTTAAAAAAATATTAAGAAACAATGACAAGCGTTCTTGTGTGTCATCATTTTCATGTCATAGAAAATAAAAATATAAAAAAAAAAAAAAAAGCAATGGTGACACTTGATCTTTTGTGTGTCATCCTTCCATGTCACTTTATAATTTAAAAAAAAAACACGCGCACGAACTGATAGGGGATAAAATCACAGATGCAATCCTATTAGACGGACCTAAGGACGATTCATGATTTCACAATTCCTTCAAGCAACCATGTATTACAAAATGATATCACCGATGACGCCTTCGGATCTGATAGCATCACCTACTGACGTTATCGTTGAGACTGGATTACAAATTGAAATCACACGGTCGTATTTCATTAATTTCTCCTTCAGTGACGTATTGGTTGAGTCCGTTTGATGATTTGGATGAATTAGGGTTTAGTTTGGTGGTGAACTTGGCCGAATCAAATCACACTGTCGGATTTCGCTAAACTTTCCACCGCTGCGAGATTGGTTGAATCCGGTGAATATTTGGCCGAATTTGGGTTTAATTTGGTGGAGAATTGACCCGAAAACAAAATCACACGGTCATATTTTCCAATTTCTCTGCTGCAGAATCATTTGTAGGTAATTGACGATCTATCAGTTTATCATTTTATATTAGTTTGCACCACGTGACCATACCAGTAGATATTGATTTTGTGATTTTGATTATGATTTTATGAAACGACATTCATTGGTTAGTCGTGTATATATTGAGATTTATATGAATTGTAGTGTGGAGCTTTAAATTGATTTGGTTAGGTTAGGTTTAATCGACATGTTTGACGTTGATCTCTTTAGAGTTTTGTGTGTTCTACTGTTTACTAGCTCGAATAAATAATGATCTTACTGTTTGTTTGTTGATTTGTTTTGTGAATTTAAACTTCTGTTAGGTTAGGGTTAATTTGAAGACGAATTAAAGCAAACATCCAATTGCCAATAAATAATAAGAGTTAGCTGTGTGATTGAGAATTATGATTTCAATCATAATTCTCTGTTTCTACTAGGTTAACTTCATCTGAATTGATCAGCATCTCAGTTTCTAGTTAATTGATTGAATGCTAATGACGCGATCACCTTCTAAGTTCTGATTTCAATTCATTACATGTAAATACTGATATCAATTATGCTAATGTTGTCAATTATGTACATGACTTAATCATTGTTAGATTTAAAATATTTAATTCCCAACTTTCTCTTTTTAGGCAATGCCATTTCGTTCGTCCTGTTCATCTCTCCTTTTCGTTTATGATCTACATTGCAGCTTATATTAATTTGCAGTGCATTTTTTGTTATATTATTACACACAAACTTGATGATTAAGATTATATTAAATCATACTTTATATACCTGCAGGCCTACAATATGGAGAATATTCAGAAAGAAGTAATTCACACAGGGTATGCCCTTTCTTCATAATATCTTAAATTCCATCTGTTTCTTTTATTAATATTACACATCTGATTGCTTTCAATTTGCAGAAGAAATCACCATCTATTAGTTATAGTAGTTGCTTTTGTTGGAGTTGTTGCGGGACTTGATTTGGTATTATTCCACACTTGTAAAGCTCGGTCCACTTTTGTGGGCGCGCTTTGTGTTGTATTTGGTGTTGCTATGTGCGCGTCTCCTTCTAACTATCATGGCGAGTGTTTATTCTATCTTTCCCTTTATATATATATTTCATATAGGCGTGAGCTCGGCTCGTTTTGTTTACGAGAGCTCGAGCTCGTCTTGTTTTGAGCTCATTTTTTAAAGCTCAAGCTCGGCTCGTTTTGTCTTACGAGAGCTTGAGCGTCTTACGAGAGCTCGAGCTCGAGCTCGCCTTGTTTCGAGCTCATTTTCTAAAGCTCAAGCTCGGATCGTTTATTATTCGTAAATTAATTTATATACATTTTTTAATTATTTGTATATATATTGAGAAAAACCTTTAACGAACCTAAGCTCAGCTCGAGTAGTACCTTAAACAAGCCAAAGCGCAGCTCCAACACTCGGCTGCGCAATGAAAAATCATATATAGAAGTCCAAAGTAGGTCAAACTTAAAAAAAAAAACACAAAGCTCGGTAAGGATTTACGAGCCTAAACTAGCTTCCCATAGAAGGTTCGATAACTAAACGAGCTTTATTTGAGGCTCAGGCTCCACTCGAGCTTTTTATCGATCTGAGGTTGAGTAGCTCGCGAGCGACCCGACTCGCTTGCACCCCTAATTTCACATATGGAGTTAACATTTACTTACCGATTCATGTGTTTTTATGTGAACTAACAGTGGAAAGTGATCACTACAAAGATTGTTGAGTTCATGCCATTCCCGCTTTCATTGGCTGCGTTCTTGAATGCATGATGCTGGCCAACATATGCATTCGCTTTATGTTAATTAATTGTTTTTTTTTTTATTTATTATTGTAGATTGCAAATGGTACTGGTGTGGTTCTTGGGTTTATACAACTTGTTTTGTATGCATTTTTTTGGGGGGGGAGGGGGGGGGGGGGGGGAGTTGTAACCTCAAAGAAGTGCTATTGGTGGTGATGAGATGCAGCTCCAGAATGTATAGAAGCTTATATTTTCTGGTATATATATGGAGTTAGGTTTTCATGGTCATGGTATAATATAGGGTTTCTACACTCGATAAATTTGACAACCTTCCATTTAATTTCATATACGCCATCGTGTGCACTCTCTGTTGATCTTTAGGCTTCCGCCATGAGCAGATCAGGTCAGCCTCCAGATTCGAAAAAGTAAGGTCTCCTTCAGCATAAGGTTTTCTATTTTCAAACATTTCTTTATTATTAACACTATATTATTCGTATGTGCTTACATTACGAATGTAGGTACATGGACAAGAAGCTACAGAGTAAATTCTTGTGTTCACACTATCATCATTCATGAAAAATCTCTTGCAGATGAAGATATTTATGAACCTTTCTTGAGGTGATTCTTTTTCAATATTCTGATTTTTAATATGTTGTTACATACATTTATATGTTGTGGTGTATTAAATGAGGTTATTTTATATGTTGGTAGGTCGAGGGTAATAGCCGAAGATAATGTTAGAGATGGAATGTTCAACACAAACCTGCAGATTTTGCAATCTAAGTATGAGGTAAATGGTTACGGGCCGGATTGGGTCGAGCGGTAATCGTATATGGTGAAGGAATTCGTGAAGAATGATTGACTTTTGTGGCAAACTTCATTTTCTGTTGAAATTTTCTATTGAGGCATTAGTTTAGAAAATATTGTATGAAATATTAACTTTGTAATGTTTGTATGAAATGGGTTGTTTTACTCTATATTGTTATGAGACATTAATTATCAATTGTCATTTAATGTGAAAAATGGTATATATATAAAACCTTGACACGCAAATGCTTGTCATCTTCAATTTGTGACAAGAGATTTCTTGACACGCGTTGTGTGTCGTAAATGTGTGTCATAAACAGATGACACACAAATGGGTGTCATCTTCCTTTTATGACATGGTCTTCCTTGACGCGCCTTAGCGTGTCATCTATACCCATGACAAGTATTGCGCGTCATTAAAGGCCTATTTTGTAGTAGTGTAGTCATCCAACATGTTATTGACCTCCATGCGTAACATGAAGAGTTCTAGACGTAAAATGATAAGTTAGCTACAAGCTAGACATCAATGGTCCGTTGTGAAATCTGTCATGGGAGCATTTTCTAACCATTGAATTTTGGTATCTACATTGTCAGATTGGCGGCTGATTTGTCTTCAATTATGTTTCTTTGCTTCGTACTGAGAAAAAGATAAAGTGGGATTATGTGTTTAAAAAACCGCTTGGTGTATTGTAGTTGTTACAATAAATGTATTAATTATTCATATAGTAAATTATATATTTATACTATATTAGAATACTTTTAAGTTAACAGGACTAGTTTTTTACATTAATTTTAAGAGTTTAAGCGGGTTGTCAGTTATAAATTTCATTACCTTAATAATCTCTAACACACACACGCCAATTATGTTATCAAATACTAAAAACATGTAAATGAATATACCACAAAAAAACGTGCCTGCCAGCGTGCACACACACACACGAGAGGCGTGTGTTGCATCGAGGAACACAAGCACTAGTAATCAAGTATCTTGTTCTTTTTTATTTAAAAAAAACTAGCAATGCGTTATTCGAAATAAAGATAATAAATTTTTTGCTTTTATTGTGTTTTCTGTTTTAAAAAAATAAAATAATATATGAAAAAGTTATAGCAATTTGGTGAGGGGAAGTTATTTTAAGAATAAAATTAAAAAGGTATATATGACTAAAGATGAGCGGAAAGTGTAAGCATTTTTCTTTGCATAACTAAATGTTGCGTAAAGATTAGAGGAGCAAAAGCATAAGTATAATAAATTTTTTGCTTTTATTGTGTTTTCTGTTTTAAAAAAATAAAACAACATATGAAAAAGTTATAGCAATTTGGTGAGGGGAAGTTATTTTAAGAATAAAATTAAAAGGTATATATGACTAAAGATGAGGGAAAAGTTTAAGCATTTTTCTTTACATAACTAAATGTTGTGTAAAGATTAGAGGAGCAAAAGCATAAGTATAATAAAAGAACGAAAATGCGTGGCCGGATGGATTGTATATAAAAGAATGTTTGCCTTCTTAATAAACTATTAACGGATTTCATTAAGAATTGCACATAAAGCATTAAAAGTTACACCTTTTAAATTTTAAGATGCCATAGTTTAGTAATATACTAAAGTGGTGTTTGTGCGATGTGACAAGAACACTGACTGGAAATTGGATAACATATTAACTTTCTTTTTAATTATATATAAAGCTATAACAATACCAAACAAAATAAAATGTTGGTTTTTATGTTGTATTTTTTTTTTAATTTTAGCACATAAAAAGGTTATTCTTGTTTAAATAGTTTAAAGACTCAAATGTTATGTGGCGTTACGACTAAGATCAAGTATTGTGGATGGAGTCTTTATGGAGGATTTTTTTTTTCTTAAATAATGCTTTTTTAAAAGTATTGATCACAACTAATGTTATTTTCAAAAGTTAATCACATCTAAGGTTTTTCTCCAACATAAACGGCGATTTGAAGTTGGAAGTATATTTGTATGAGAGAAATTGTCAGTACTATAAAGAGAATTTATGAAAAATAGTACAATTGCCACCGAAAATAACGATTTCAAAATAAGAAATTACCATTACCATTGCTAATGGTGATTGGTACTTGTTACCATTACAATTGACAATTTCTACCAAATTTTTGCAAAAAAGTTCACGAGAGGCGTAAGGTTCACGGGTTTGACTATTTTTTCTCATACAATGCAGTACAATGATTTAATATTGTAGAAGGTTTATGAGACTCTACAATGTTCACAGGTATTATATAAATAATAGTCCCTACTCACCAAAAGCCATTCCTACCCATTCCAAGTCACAAAACAAACTAAAATGTTGTTCCTATTTTTGTTAACTTATATTAGCGTGGTAATGTGTCATTCAAAAACGAAATGATCTCGTGTGATAGTTCCACGAGAAATACTACCGTTATTATCAAACAACAATTATTATATGAAGAATTGTAATGGCAACAAGTACTTTTCAGCAAAAATCATCATTGACAGTGGCAACACTTTTACTTTTGGGAATATTCCCAAAATAGCCCAATTATAATATGAAATTCTATTTTTGTTCCCTTAAATAAAAAATTTCCAGAAATGTCATCTACAAACACGTCTTTGACGACGTGTTAGGACTTAACGCGCCTTTTGTAAGGCCCCGAACCCGGTAGCCCTACTTTAGCGTCGGATTTACTCATAAACACAGTCCTTCAAATCAGAGTTTATTAAAACTTTTCGCGGAATATAAAACATCAATCATTTGTTACAAAACATTAAATCTTTTCTTTGATATCATAACACAAAACTTTATATTTAAAACATCTTTACTTCTTTCTTCAGATGCCAGCCGTTCAATCCATGCCGTGGTGTCATCCTCATGCTAACTCTATAATCAGTTCACCTGCGTGCATACTAAAAGTCAGCTACGCTGAGTGAGTTCTAGTTAATCAAGCAACTTATCATACAACCACTTCATACAATATATATACGTATCCGAAGACACATAGTCCACTGTCTAACATGCCACTGTTTAACCACTTAATTACCCCTACAGCTTAGCCACTTATTTACAAAGGCACGTATATGCTTTCCTATCACGCACTCTATGCCACTTAATAACGAAGGCACGTATAGGCTTTCCCTATCACGCACTCACGCTATGCCACTTAATAACGAAGGCACGTATAGGCTTTCCCTACCACGCACTCACGCTATGCCACTTAATAACGAAGGCACGTATAGGCTTTCCCTATCACGCCACTCACGCTATGCCACTAACACCCTTACTAGACTCCTGCTACTTCTAACACACTCTACCTCAACCTGCCTTGGTCACACTCATATTAGTTTAGTATTTACGTAGTGAACAAGTCACATCACAACATTCATACACACTATCAACCACTTGGCAATCACTATCCTTGGCGATACGTGCAATATCCGAAGATCGTTCACGTACCGACAAGCATTATAAATATATACCTCATATAACATCTATAGCATACACTTACCACTTAAAGTAAGTGTATTCACACTTCAGATCGAGTATGCACACAGCCCCGAAAACGTAACACATAAATGGGGCTAGAAACTCACCTAAATTCTGCTTCTTTTTCTGATAGCTGTAAATCCCTTCTCTATTTGAGCTCGGCTGACTGTACAAGTTACACGTATCAATACTCGTCTGATCTAATCTGGTGGCCTAGTATTAGCTTACTTTAACTTATCGCTTTTAATTTATTTTCTAATCAAACTTGGCTTTAGGCGAAGTTAACCCTCGGGCGAACTTGGCTTCAGGCGAAGTTAAGCCTCAGGCGAACTTGGCTTCAGGCGAAGTTAAACCTTAGGCGAACTTGGCTTCAGGCGAAGTTACGCTTGAAGGTTACGCTTGAAGGCGAAGTTCATCAGGCGAACTTAATCTTGCAGGCGAAGTTATCGCGCTGCAGATCTGTTTGCCCATAACTCCTTCGTTTCTTAGCCAAATAACTCGATTTTGGTACCCACGGAATCGTATGATCGGCGCCTACAAATCCCAACCATCAAATCGGCCTAAAATCGACGTTTTAGGGGTCCGATTTGGGCAGTTTGGGTTTCGGGTCCGGCTAACCCATCCAATCCTAACCATTTTCAGTAATATTAGCTTTGGAGGATTTGTTCTTACCTTACCAACTCAGATCTATCAACAAAATCTCGGGTCTCGGCTTCGAATCTTGATCGGTTAGAATGTGTGTGTGTATGTGTGTGTTAGGAGTTTTAGGGTGTAGGGTGAGAATGAAGATATTTTGGGTTTAGGGGATATTTATATCCCTTAAATCCTATTCTCATTTAACCATCTCAAATAATCCAAGTCCACAACCCGCATCCATTACCCAACACTAGCCCGATTCATACCAACTCCTATTCTGTTATTTATTTCCTAATAACTCGGGTAAACTTTCTCTCTAATATTAAGTAATACAATTAATATTATCTTGAAATTTCGGGATGTTACAAGTCTTCCCTCCTTAAAGAGGTTTCGTCCCCGAAACCTAACTTATTCCCTATAACAGGAAAACTTCTTATATTTACATGCTTTATTGAATCGCCTTCGCTTTCTGAGTTATCCCTCTTACTCCTGACTTGTAGTCATCGAGCGGTGATCATGTGTTTTAGCTATTACGGTAGCTTGTCCATGAAGCCCTCGATGTACCAAGTCTCGTATCGCCTTCCCGAGGAACCTTGTTTATATAAAAACGCTAATTCCTAAGGCGACGCTTTACCATCACACAACTATTTATTATAACCAACATGCATTCAAGTTAAATTCATAGATCGTTCATACAAAAGCACAAGAAGTCACAAGTACCTCATAACATAAAAGGAAATCATTCAAGCTTGCTAAACAAACATAGGTTCAAATGTAACATAAAACACTCTTTAACTACTAAACATAAAACAACTGTGACATGCCACTTACTTTCCTGCTACCTCCTTAGCAGTTAATAGACCATCCTTTCACGCGTTTCCTCTTCCTTCCCTCACTGCTACGGTGTGACACCCGTAAAATCCCAATCCCTTAAACCAAGTAATCAACCTAAATATTAGGTAATTATGTTATGTGCGCCCTGCGCTGGAGCGCGCCATGTTAGTCAGCGCGTGCATTTGTTATGTGCGCCCTGCGCGAGCGCGCCATGTTAGTCAGCGCGTGCATTTGTTATGTGCGCCCTGCGCGAGCGCGCCATGTTAGTCAGCGCGTGCATTTGTTATATGCGCCATGCGCGAGCGCACCATGTTAAGAACCAGCGTGGGCATATGTTATATGCGCCATGCGCGAATGTTTTGGCTTTATGTTTTCATGTACCTTAACGTTATGTCTAATGGGTTGACCGTCACGCATGATGCTAAGGCGGGTGCACCCTAAATCACTATTGCGGAAGGGAACTAACCTCCCCGCATGGCGGGAACATTGAGAGCTAGTTTGTCTGAAGCTCCCAAGATGGAATTGACTTCAACATAACTGATCACTATGTTGAAATACCAAGACCACTTGGAGGATCTACAAATGAAACTCAATGTCCCTGACTGCGAGAAGGTTACGTACCTACCCGCAGCAAAGAAACATTCTACACGCAGAATCCTACACGCATAAGGCTGTACGCGCAAGGTTACACAAAACACAGTATTTTTCAGAATAAAGGGGATTATTCCCGCCCAAAAGAAAACAGTAACGTGTTTCAGAAAATTTCTACTTTTTACTGTGCACTGGCAAAAGCACACTGTGGCATGAACAGTCAACTATCAGCCACCCTACTCTCACCAACCACAGACCTGCATGTCCTGCGAAAATCAGAATCTTTTACCCACTCCTCCACTTTTGAATAAATAATAATACTTTCCATACTTTATCATCATCACACCTAGATATGAAAAGATTACAATCCCCTAAATCGAGGGATTGTGTTCCATTGAGTTTGCCTATAAATATGTAACCTAAAATTATCACTCAACACACTTCAAACTTCTCTCTTAAAACTGCAAATCTGCTCTGAATCATCTCCCAAGCATCTATTTGATTTTCAATTCCGTTCCTGTTACTAGGTAAGCCGAGATTATAACCTTGAGATCTACTTTCCAACCCTTATATCTTGATCTTAATATAGATTTCTTGTTATTTAATCGTATTCTAGACCTTCGATTCCGAGGCCAACACCAAGAAAACCCGAATCTCGATTAATCCCTTAACAAGAACCTCAGGTGAGTCTCACAGCCCCCATTTCACTATTTTCACTGTTTTTAACCTGTTTTCGGGGCGAGGGACACGTGTTTAAATTACATTTTATCATGGTATATTTACGAACAATGCAAGCGATTATGTGTTTAACTTATAATTCATTATGGTAAGTTTTCGAGCAATGCAAACAGTTATCTATGGTTTTCGATATGAGTGCGCAAGAACGAGTAAGTGATCACTTTACCATTGGAACTCTAAGGGTAGGACTGCTGGTTTGATCCACCCACTCGTAGGGGTCGCACCTCTTACTTAGACGAGTGCCTAGTATGGTTAAGGGGCAGTACTATGGGGTCGAGCCCGCTCGTAGAGGTCGCGCCTCTTACTTAGACGAGCGCCTTGTTTTCCGGCACAACGTCCGCGCGTAACCCGCGGGACGGTAATACGTTATTTTAGCTCGTAGTGGCAGCGCCACTTACATAGACGAGCACGGTTTTTCAGAAATGTCCACGCGTAAACCGCGGGACGATAATACATTATTTTAGCTCGTAGTGGCAGCGCCACTTACACAGACGAGCGCGTCCTCAGAAATGTTCGCGCGTAACCGCGGGATGGTTTTATCAGAATTATGTTGTCAGATCTGTTTCAAGATGGTTTTATCAGAATTATGATGCAATATGATTTATCAAGTTACTAAAACTTGTGAACTCACTCAGTTTATACTGATTCAAATGTTTTTACGTGTCTTTCAGGAGATAATTAGGTAGCGCATGGAGTCACACTTAGAGCACCTCACGCTGAACATCTAAATTAGCTTTTTGGAAGATTTTAGTTCTATCCCTTCGATGCGCGTGGTTGTTCCCGCCGCGCATGGGGATATGGCGTGGAAATCTTCAACAGTTTTTATACTTGGATGTTTTTATGTAATTTTTAAACAATGTAATGTATTGTATTAAACATTTCATGCGCAATGAAAATCTTTGAATGTTTGCAATGGCCCGTGCTTAATTATCAATCCCCACTCGCGCGCGCCCGGCTGTTTCCGCCGCTCAGGGCCGGGTGTGACAGATTGGTATCAGAGCACTGGTTATAGCGAACTAGGAAAAGAAGTTTTTAACCTAGACTATAACCGTTGGGGAATCACATGAAATACTTTTCAAAGAAAATATTCTCAAAAGAAACTATACACACACTTAGGAACACGGGTCACACAGTGTCTAGTAAATAATGATAACATTATGTGCTCAGAGTACATGCGCTAAGTTTGATATATTTCCATTCTCTTTTAAGCGAGAATGCCTCCAACTAAAGCCAAAGGAATTACCATGACACCCGAGGAACTCGCGGAAATAATCGCGCAAGCGATTGCGACACATGAGGCCAGCAAGGCCGAATCAAGTCAGGGTCGTCAGAATGAGACCCCAGAACCTGAATCAGGAGCCTTGGACAAAGGATGCTCCTATAAGACATTCATGGCCTGTAGGCCTTGGTCATTCAAAGGCACTGAAGGAGCCATTGGGCTCTACAATTGGATTGACAAGATGGAGACAGTTCTCTCCATTAGCAGATGTAGTGAGAACCAGAAGGTCCTTTACGCGACCTGCATGTTCCAAGAAGCAGCTTCATCTTGGTGGAAGCTTCAAGTGAAGACTTTGGGGCGAGAAGTTGCTCTCACAAGACCTGGGAGGAACTGAAGGAAATGTTGATGAGAAAGTTCTGCTCACGCGCAGAGATTCAGAGTCTGCAACAAGAATTCTGGAACCACACTATGGTAGGAACGGATATCGACGCCTACAACAACCGGTTCAACGAGCTTTGTCAGTTGGTGCCAGATATGGTAAACACAGAGGAAAAGAAGGTCGAGAGGTATATCTTTGGGTTGCCTCCTGTTGTTAGGGTTCCGCTCAACGCCGCAGCGCCTCCAACCTTCGATGAGGCGGGTTGCGCGGGCCATCACCCTTACAAGGGATACGGTCCGTGCGGGTATGTTGACTACGCGCGGAAGCGAGCAGCGAACCTCTGACTCCAAAAGGAAATGGAAAAC